>NW_027139623.1:4092500-4242500 GCF_035084215.1 Heptranchias perlo | reverse complement strand
TGGATTTTGTTCTTCATTTGAACTGGTTTCTGACGGATCCTTTCTCGCTCTGTTGCAGTTCCCGTTTCCGCCCAGAAGATGACGCCAACCCCCAATCAATGGAAATTACACAACAGCCAGTAATTCTTCACCTGATATCGGACTGAAGAGACAGTCGATACCTGCAATACTTGGCCAGATGGAAATACATTTTGCCGCAGCTCACATCAGCCATTGAGTAAAGTTAAATAATTATATTAAATCATTACAGAGACCTGACTACAAGCTGGGCACGAATGGCAGCTTAATATTCAAGTCTGTAAGATCTTATGAAAGGACAGGGAAATAGGGAAAGGAGGGGGAGTAGCAATATTACTAAAGGACAATATTACAGCAATTGAAAGATAGAATATCAGCGAGGGTGAGCGGGCAGTGTAAACACTCAGAGAGACCCATCACAATTGCCCCCACTGTACTCCTCCAGAAGGTATAAGAAGGGCGAGTGCGGGAGGATTTCTTCATTCTTTTTGAAAGTGTTTGTGAGATTGTGGAAATGTCTGGAAGAGGAAAATCCGGCGGTAAACTTAGGGCCAAGGCCAAGTCTCGCTCATCCCGGGCCGGACTGCAGTTCCCTGTGGGCCGTGTTCACAGGCTCCTCCGAAAGGGGAACTACGCTGAACGTGTGGGTGCCGGAGCCCCGGTCTATCTGGCGACTGTGCTCGAGTATCCGACGGCTGAAATCCTCCAGCTGGCCGGCAACACGGTCCGCGACATCAAGAAGACCCGCATCATCCCCAGACACCTGCAGCTGTCCATCCGCAACGACGAGTAGTACAACAAGCTGCTGGGACGGGTGACCATCGCTCAGGGCGGGGAGCCGACTAATATCCAGGCCGTGCTGCTGCCGAAGAAAAGAGCTGGGGACATCAAGAGCAAGTGAAGCGGCCAGGATTTAATCTAATAACAGGACAAGGACAGGACCAACCTTATTAAATCCTTTGAAGAAGTAATTGAAAGCGGAGACAAAGTTAATGTAGTAGATGTAATGCATTTGAATCTTCAGAAGGTCTTCGATTGTGGACTCATGGCAAAGTTCAGAGCATGTGGAGTCGGGGACAGGCGGCGAAATGGATAGCAAGCTGGCTACAAAACAAAAAAAGAGAACAGGAGTTAAGGGTAGCTAATTAGAGTGGCTAAAATTGAGAAGTGGTTTAACACAGGGATCATTGCTGGGACCACTGTTGTTCACAATTTAAAATTACGATTTGGATTCGGGAATCGGAAGGACAATTTCAAAATTTGACGATGACACCACATTGGGGAGTACAGTTAAATCAAAGGTAGAATGTGTCAAAATGCAAGAGGACATGAATAAACTTACAGAATGAAGAATAAGGAGATCACACACTGCCTGGATCAGGATAGAGGAGCAAAGGGATCGAGGGGTGCAGATACACAAATTACTGAAAGTACCGACTAAAAGTTTATCCGCCAGTGTTACCGTCTCTCAGAGACTCTCGCCCGGAATCTGTGAAAAGATAATGACGACGAACAGGGACCGAAGCCGACCACATCCTCAGTTACAGTGAGACCCGGCCCGGACATCTCATTCTCTCTGTTTTATATCAGAACGTATCCCATCTTCATGTCCAGCACCAGGGAGAGAGAGAGAGAGAGGGACAGTATCAGTCTTACACTTCCTATCAGTGTGTCCATATCACGCTCAATAGCAGTATCCCACCTGCATATACAACACCAGAGAGTGAGAGGGGGCAACACACGGCGAGAGAGAGATCGAGCGGAGGGACGCATTGACAGGCAGACGTAAACAGTATTAGTTTTAGAATGACCGGTAAAGTTCCGTTTTATCGAGAAAGATCCCGTTGGAGAGACAGAAGATGCAATCTCATCTCTCACTGATATTGTACAAGGGACAGACACATTATTAATCCCACACTCAGGGACAGTGCAGACATTGACAGAAACAATGGGCCACATTTAACCCTCTTTTCCTGTTGTATCACCTGGAGTTTTGCAGCTCAGGGCTGTTCGATATTACTCTCAGTGACCGAGAGTTTCACTCCAATTAAATAAATCTGGGTCTGTTGCTGTCAGATACACCGACTCCTACTTTCCTCCACTGTTTCTCCAGGATTGGTTTGAGAAATCCTCCCTCCAGTTTCGGAGTCACACATTTATTTATCAGCAGAGGGGCCAAGAATGAGCAGTATACTTTGGCTCATTCCACAGCCGCCCACTTTATCTCTGGAAGGCTCTTTACCATCAAAAGATACCGAGAGAAACAGCAGGGATGGAAACATCTAGTTTAATAGTTAGAGATTGTAAAGTCAGTCTGGATTCCAGCGTTAGGCACTGGTGGAATCCCATCTGTTTTCCATTCTGGTGCCTGTTCCTGCACTGCCTGTGGACCCCATTCCCTCTGACCTTTCCCCCAGACCCACTTCCTTTGCTCAGACTCTGAAAAATTCCAATTGGGGAAAGTTTCCATCGATTTTTGTATTGGGAATTAAACCAGATATCTGCGCATGCGTGACTCAGCCCCGCCCCCAGCGCTGGTTGTTGGTGAGCAGAAGAGCGCATGCGCGCTGCCCTCCCCCAGCTCGGCCTGTGGGCGCCATTCCCTCAGTGAGCGGAAGAAGATGGTTTAAAACAGCCGGGAATGGAGAGATCACGGCCCCCGGGGGAAGGGAGCAAAGAGCAGCCTCGTTACAGCAGCTCATCGCTTCGGGACCGTGTCCGCAGATGGGCTCAGAGATCGGCATTGAGTCCGGGGGAAGGTCAGGGGGAGTCCGGGGGCTGTTTGTAAGAGGCGGAGTGGATCAGGAACTGGTCCCGGAACATGGAGTGAGCGGGGGAAGGGAGAGGTCATTCTCGGGCTGTGTGTGCACAGGGTGTGTCCAGGGTGAGGGGGACAGAATGGGAAGAACCTGCTATTTAAAATCATTGCTGCTTTCTCTCCCCAAACCAGTGGTGAATGTTCCTGGTTTAGTTCCAGTCTCACGCTGTTTATTGTTATTGGACAGTGAAGAGTGGAAACAGAGCCGGACAGTAAGGATGTGGGGAGTTATACAAAGAGCATCTATTGCAGGCACCAGGTGAGAAGTGTGAAGGACACATTTTAAACAGCGGCTGTTTGGTTTCAGTTGAACGGTTAGTCCCCTGGGAGAGGGGATTAGAAACCTGACTTGGACAAAGGTCCCTGCCCCATCGGGTTGTCCCATTCATGGATCAGTGCAGGGGTTGGGTTGTGACTGGATGTCATTAAATTGTTGTAAAACAGTCCAGCACAACTGGTACGCAGAAGCTGAGTGCTGCAGTACTGCAGTGGAGTCAGACACTGACACTGTTTGTATTGCTGGTTTTCATTTGTGGTTATTCAAAATAATTATTAATAGATATTAAACTGATCACTTTTGTATTTTCTACCTCACTTGTTCTTGAGTTCCAAGAGATAATTTTATTTCTACAGGCAAACCCTTGAAGATGCCAAAATCAGTGTAATGTTTCCTCCACCGAGGCACAAGGAACAGTGCAGCCAGCTCCTCACACACAGTAAGTACATTATCACACACAGAGCACGGAGTCACAGACAGGTCATCAGTTCCACAGTCTCAGACAGCAGAAGTACTCAGTCCCACACTGATCCCAAGTTCCAGAGACACGTTTTCAATCCAACAGTCAAACAGAGCAGGTGAGGCAGACACTGTTCCATTTCCCCCTAACTCTGTCCCGCTGACAGGTGGATACAAAAATCCCAGTCCAAAATCACACTAACAGATTGTCAATTTCACAAAAGGGCAACATTAGCCATGAATTAAACACCAGATAGAAATCATACGCATTACCTGATTGAAAGGGACAGAATGAACCCCAACAATGTACCCCGAGAACTCTCACACACATGTGAGTTTAATACATGCAGTATCCATTCGAATAGTGTACCATTCAAATACAAATTGCAAGTCCAAAACTCACGTACAGTATCAGATTGAGAAATGCTGTGACAGTGTAACCTGAGAAACAAATTAGAAACCAGTTTATAATACACTCATAGTAAGAGATTTAAAGATACAGTATCAATTCCGTTAGTGCAGACTGAGATACACATTAAATACCAGTCCAAATGTCACAATATAAGTTTGAAAGATACATTATCTTTCACAATAATACTCATAGAGATACATATTTAATACTAGTCCAAAAAGTACACAAATTATTTGATTAAAACCTCCAGCATCAAATCCAAAAGTGTGTCCATATTTACCAATTTATTAATGAGAAAAACTATTTAAACATTAAGATATTAAAGCTACAGTATTGAATACCACAATGCAACCTGAGAGAATAATAATACACAGACACAGAATGAATCTCACACTCACATACCGTACCAGAGACTGACAGATGCAGAAGGAAACCCAAACTCACATACAGTACGAGAGGTTGCCAGACGCAGAGTGAATCCCACACTCAAGTATGGTACCAGAGTTGACAGAAACAGAATGAATCCCACACAGGCATACAGTACCAAGGACTGACAGATACCGAGTTCATCCCACATTCGAATAAAGCACGAGAGACTGAGAGGTAAAGTATGAATCCCACACTCACACACAGCACCAGAGACTGACAGATACAGAATGAATCCCACACTCACACACAGTACCTGAGACTGACAGACACAGAATGAATCCCACACTCACACACAGTACCTGAGATTGACAGATACAGAATGAATCCCACACTCACACACAGTACCAGAGACTGAGAGATACAAAGTGAATCTCACAGTCACCTAAATTGGTTCAGGCTGAGTTACACATTATGTACCAGAGCAAAAATCTCACAGTCATAGATAGAAAGATACTGTATCAATTCCATTAGTGCAGACTGAGCTACACATTAGAAACCACTACAAAAATACTAATACAGATTCAGACTGAAATATACAGCATTCCATTCATGCAGACTGAGCTACACATTATTAACAAGTTCAAAAATGTCACCATATCAGTGGGAAGATGAACAAATTCACAATTGTGTTCCCAATGTAGATTTAATAGAAGTCCAAAAATAGATGCCCACATTATCTTATTACATTTCAAAATATATCATTATCTACCAAGTAAAGACTCGGAAAAATTATTCATATATTAAGGTCTTAAAGATACAGATTTGAACGCCATACTGTAAATGAAGATACAAATTAGATACAGATAAAGAATGAATCTCTCACTCCGATAGAGGGCCAGAGACTGACATATAGAATGATTCCAAAACTCATACAATGTACCAGCGACTGACAGATTCAAAATGAATCCCACACTCACACACTGCAGCACAGAGTGACAGATACAGAATTTATATCACTCACATACAGTTCAGAAATTGATAGATACAGAATGAATGTCTCACTCACATACAGCACCAGAGACTGACAGGAACAGAACGAATCGCTCACACACACAATATCAGAGAGTGACAGATAAAGAATGAATCCCAAACTCACACACAGTACCAGAGACTGATAGATACAGAATGAATCCCAAACTAACACACAGTACCAGAGATTGATAGATACAGAATGAATACCACACTCACATAGAGTATCAGGAACTGACAGTCACAGAATGAATCTCACAATCACACTACTGCAGACTGAGTTACATTTTACATACCAGTCCAAAGATATCATCGTGTCAGATTGAAAGATACACTATAAATTCCATTAGTGCAGACTGAGCTACATATTAGATATATTAGTAAATACTCATAGAGTATTATACTGAAATAAACATTATCAATACCATTGGTTCAGACTGAGTTACACATTACATACTGGTCCAAAAACCTCATAAATGATCAGACTGGAAGATACAGTATCAATTCTATTAGCACTGCCTGACCTGTACATTACATACCGGACTGAAAATACCATACAATATTAGACTGAAAGAGACAGTATCAATTCCATCAGTGAAGACTGAGCCACACATTATATAGCAGTCCAAGAATCTCATACCTTATCAGACTCAAAGATGCACTATCAATTCCATGGCACGGACTGAGCTACATGTTACACACCAGTCCAAAAATTTCATAAAGTATCAGATTGAAAGATTCAGTATCACTTCCATTATTGAAGACTGAGCTACACCTCACATTCCTGTACAGAAATCTCATACAGTATCAGACTGATAGATACAGTATCAATTCCTTTAGTGCAGGATGAGCTACATGTTACATACCAGTCCAAAAATATCATGCAGTGTTCGAGTCAGATACAGAATTAATTCCATTATTGCAGACTGAGCTACACATTACATACCAGTCCAAAAGTCTCATACAGTATCAGACTGATAGATGCAGTATCAATTTCTTTCATGCAGGCTGAGCTACATATTACATACCAGTCCAAAAATCTCACACAATATTAGATTGAGATACAGAATTCATCCCATTATTACAGACTGAGCTACACATGACATACCAGTCCAATAATTTCACTTTGAACAGATTGAAAGGTACATTATCATTCACAATAGAGTTCCGAGATTAAGATGTAATCCCACTCCAAAACTCACACACCTTTTTTGATTAAAGAAAATCAAAAAGTAATCCATATTTACAAATTAAACACTAGATGAAGAAATGTATATAATTTAAAGTATTAAAGATACAGTTTCAAATATCATACTGTAAACTGAAATAATACAGAATGAATTCAGACTTGCACATTGTCACAGAGACTGAATTACAGAATGAATCCCACACTCAGATAATGTAGCAGAGAATGGTAGATACAGAATGAATCCCACACTCACATACAGTACCAGAGACTGACAGATACAGAATGAATCCCACACTCACATATAGTACCAGAGACTGACAGATACAGAATGAATCCCAAACTCACACACAGTACCAGAGACTAATAGATACATAATGAATCCCACACTCACAGACTGTACTGGAGACTGACAGTTACAGAATGAATGTCACAGTCACATTACTGCAGACTGAGTTACACTTTACAGACCAGTCCAAAGATCTCATATTGGCAGATTGAAAGATACAGTGTAAATTCCATTAGTGCAGACTGAGCTACATATTAGTTATATTGGTAAATACTTGTGTTATACTGAAATAAACATTATCAATACCATTGGTACAGACTGAGCTACACATTACATACGAGTCCAAAAATCACATATGATCAGACTGGAAGATATAATTTAAATTCTATTTGCACCGTCTGAGCTCAACATTATATATCAGTCCAACAATCTCAAACAATATTAGACTGAAAGATACAGAATCGATTCAATTAGTGCAGACTAAGCCACATATTATATCGCAGTCCAAGAATCTCATACTGTATCAGACTCAAAGATACAATATCAATTCCATTAGCACAGACTGATCTGTATGTGACTCACCAGTCCAAAAATCTCATACAGTATCACATGAAAAGATTCAGTATCAATTCCATTAGTGCAGACTGAGATATACATTGCATTCCAGTCCAAAAATCTCATACAGTATCAGACTGATAGATACAGTATAAATTCCTTTAGTGCAGGATGAGCTACATATTACATACCAGTCCAAAAATCTCATACAGTGTTAGACTCAGATACAGAATTAATTCCATTATTGCAGACTGAACGACACATTAAATACCAGTCCAGTAATTTCAACGTGAACAGATTGAAAGGTATATTATCGTTCACAATAGGGTTCAGAGATTAAGACGTAACACTACTCCAAAACTCACACACGTCATTTGATTAAAGAAAATCAAAAAGTGTATCCATATTAACAAATTGAATGCTCGATGAAGAACTGTATATACTTTAAAGTCTTAAAGATAAAGTTTCAATACAATATTGTAAACTGAAATAAGAATACAGAATGCACATTGTCACAGAGATGGAATTACAGAATGAATCCCACACTGAGATAAAGTAGCAGAGAAAGGCAGATACAGATTGTATCCCACTCTCACAGACAGTACCAGAGACTGACAGATACAGAATGAATGCATCACTTGTATATAGTACCTGGAGACTGACAGATGCAGAATATACCCCATGCTCAAACTCCGTACCAGAGACTGACAGATTCAGAATAAATCCCAGTCTCACATACAGTACCAGAGACTGACCTCTGCTGGCGGTAAGCGACAACTGTAATGAGGGAACAAATTCACATTATCTGTCATGGTTACAGAAACAGGACAATGTGCAATGTGAGGAAAGTTTCTGTCTGCAACATTTACTCTCGTATTTTTGCACTTTTTGACGGTGAAAAATGAAGACAATTGATTCATAATAAAGTTTTTGTTTCACTCATTCCATAGTTGTGAATTTGCCCCATTATATTTCACTGTACATTGCGCAGTGTTTCTCTCTGATTTCTCAGGACACGATTTACATTGCTCCTCTACCCCATTTGGACTCTTATTTTCCAAGCAGTGTGTGGCCTCCTTATTCCCCCTAGCGAAATGCCCCACCTCACACCTTTCTATATTGAAATTCAATGGCCATTTACACGGCCGTTCTGCAAGTTTATTTTGTCCCAATCTTCCTCAGTATTGAAAATACCCCCGAAATCAATTACAAGAATTTAACACAGCATTACAAGTAGTGTTTGGTCAAACAAAATGTACTTGGAGCTCGTCTCCATTCCCAGTTTTTCTAAATCCCACCCGTGCAATATAATGTGAAGAATGAGTTTATCTTCTGTCCCTCTCTCATCTGTAAACTTCAATGACCCGGGGTTTGGGGACATCTACTGGCCGGAAGCAGAACTGCAACAGTTCGGAACAAATTGCTGAAACCGGACAAGGTGCAGTGTGAGCGTGTTTGTGATTGGTGGCAGGAATTAATTCTGATTTTAAACCTGACCATTAACCTTTAGTGTTTGTTATTGAACAGTAAACAGAGCCGGACAGTAAGGATATGGGGAGTTATACAAAGAGCATCTATTGCAGGCATCAGGTGAGAAGTATGAAGGACACATTTTAAACAGTTGCTTTTTTGTTTCGGTTGAACGGTTAGTCCCATGGGAGAGGGAAATTGAAATCTGATGTGTGCAAAGTTCCCCGCCCCATCGGCTAGTCCCATTCATGGATCAGTCCAGGGGTTGGGTTGTGTCTGGATGTCACTAAACTGTTGTAAAACAGCCCAACATACCTGGTGTGCAGAAGCTGAGTGCTGCAGTACTGCAGTGGAGTCAGACACTGACACTATTTGTATCACTGGTTTTCATTTGTGGATATTACAATGATTATTAACAGACAGATTCAATTGATCACTTTTGTATTTTCTACTTCACCTGTTCTTGAATTACAAGAGATTCTTTTTCTTCCAACAGTCAAATCCTTGAAGGACCCAGAATCAGTGTGATGTTTCCTGCACCCGAGGCACAAGGAACAGTGCAGCCAGCTCCTTCTCACACACAGTATGTACATTATCACTCACAGAGCACAGGGACGCAGACAGGTCATCAGTCCCACAGTCTCACACCGCAGAAATAGTCAATCCCACACTAATCCCAATCCAACAGTCAAACAGAGCAGGAGAGACAGACGGAATTTCAATATCACAACAACTCAGTACCGCTGACCGTCAGATAAATAATTCCCAGTCCAAAATCACACCCAGTATCAGATTGAAAGGCACTGTGTCAATCTCACATTAGTTCAGCATTAGCTACAAATTAAATACCAGATTGAACTCACACATGGTACCGATTGATAGGTACAGAATGAATCACAATAGTGTACTGCAAGATTCAAATTAAATGCCAGCCCACAACTCATACACATTATGAGTTTAAAGATGCAGTATTCATGACAATATTGTGCACTGAGATACAAATTAGATACCAGTTCAGATGTTACCCATATTTGACTCACATATATGTTCAAAAACCTCATAGTCTCAGAATGAAAGGTAAATTTTCAATTCCTTCACTGCAAACTGAGGTACACATCACATACCAGTCCAAAAATCTCAGTGTCAGGTTGAAAGATACAGTATCAATTCCATTAGTGCAGACTGAAGTACACATTAATTACGTGTCCAAAAATCATATTGTTTCAAACTGAAAGGCAGAGTATCAATTCCTTTACTGCAGACAGAGGATCACATTAGATACCAGTCCAAAAATCACGTACAGTTTCATACTGAAAGATATAGTATCGATTTGATTAGTACAGACTGACCTACATGTTACATACCAGTACAAAAATCTCTCACAGTATCAGATTGGAAGATACAGTATCAATCCCATTAGTGCAGATTGAGGTATATATTAGATACCAGTCGAAAAGTCACACTCAGTATCAAATTGAAAGATACAGTATCAATTCCATTAGTGCAGACTGAACTACACCTTACAAACCAGTCCAAATATATTACACAGTATTAGACGGAAAGTTACAGTATGAATGCCATTAGTGCAGACTGAGCTACATATTATATACCGTCCAAAATTCTAATACATTATCACACTAAAATATACAGTATGAATCCTATTAGTGTAGACTCAGCTACACATTACAAACTAGTCCAAAAATCTCTCACCGTGTCTGACTGAGAGTTCGAGTGTCAATTCCATTAGTACAGACTGAACCACACATTACACACCAGTCCAAAAATCTCACACAGTGTCAGACTGAAAGATACAGTATCAATTCCATTCGCCCAAACTGAGCTACACAATAAATACCAGTCCAATAATTTCACAGTAAAAGATTGAAGTGTACATTATCTTCAGAGATTCAGATGTAATCCTACAACAAAACTCACACATGTTGTTTGATTAAAATAAAATCCAAAAGTCTATCCATATTTACAAATTAATGCTAGATGGAAGATTTGCATACATTAATGAATTAAAGATACAATTTAAAGCAGCATACTGTAACCTGAAATAAGAATACAGAACGAATACAGACTTGCACTTTGCCCAGAGACTGAGTTACAGAATGAATCCCACACTCACAGACTGTACTGGAGACTGACGGATACAGAATGAATATCACACTCACATACAGTAACAGAGACTGACAGACAGAGAATTAATCCCACACTCACATACAGTCTGATATCTACTGGCCATAAGTGAGAACTGTAACAGATTGGAACAAATTCACATTATCTGTCATTGTTACAGATTCAGGACAATGTGCAATGTGAGGAAATATTTTCTCTCTGTAAATTCTACTCTCGTATTTTTCATATTTTGTCAGTGAAAAATTAGACAATTAATTCATAATTAAGTTTCTGTTTTGCTCATTCGAAAGTTGCCCCATTATATTTCACTCTACATTGCGCAATATTTCTGTCTGATTTCTCAGGACACGATTTATATTAATTCAAATAAACCGAACTGAAACACAAATAAAAACTGAGCGCAAATCTGGAAGTTTCAATGGCGACCGTCAAAAGTGAAAGGGATAAAATGTAGAAAAAATTAAAACCGAAAATGCTGGAAAGACTCAGCAGGTCCGGCAGCATCTGTGGAGAAGGGAAGCTCGGGATAACGGTTCAGGACGATGACCCTTCTATAGATCAGAAAGGTTAATCCGACATAATTTAAATAAGGAACGGGAATCAGCAGAGGGAAAAACTTCAGAAAATCAATTAATTTCACTGAATCCGGGCAATTGTGTCCCGTATCCACTGCACAGATCAGGGGAAATAATAATACAAAGGATCAGAGTTAAATTCAACGTTATGGGGGAAATAAATGAATTTTAATGTATTTTTTATATAAATTAGACCCGTTTGTGTTTTGGAAACACTATCCCTCTGAACATCATCAAATTCGGTTCCAGTCTTGGCGTTTCTGAATTCAGCGTGCTGGGATTCAAAACTTTTGCAATTAACTGCTTGGAAGGCAGCTATACTCACCATTATAGCACCTTATTTCACTAGGAGGGAGAAATAGAATGTTTCTGTGGAGTTTGGGACTGAATTGCTCCCTTTGGGTTTCTGGCACTATAAACATAGACAATAAATAGTTCCCAAACATCAGCCCCTGAACAGACACAACAAGCTGGTGGAATTTCTCATTTATAGATATTAAATAAGAGGATGACAAAAGCAAATAGGAAGAGGTTAGGAAGAAGTCACAAAAACAATTAGGGAAGGAAACAGGAACCATGAAATCAAATTATCAAGGAATAGAAAAAGAAATAGTAAATTATTCCACAGACACAAAAATAAAAGAAAGAAAATCAGAATAGTTTGAGTGCCACTAAGGGATGCACAAGATAAACTCACAGGTAAAGTCAGCGAAATGGCAGAAATATTGAATTATTACTTTGCCTCAGTATTTACCCGGGAGATTAACAGGGTGAACATGATATTAGAGGAAGAGGTCAATAAATAAATCAAGACATTTAAGTTAGAAAGGGAGGTTAAACTCCTGGTCCAGATGGATTGCATCCGCACATATCAAATGATGCAAGGGAAGAGATAGCAGAGGCACTGTTACATATATCGAAAAAGGAATAGTGCCAGAGGACTGGATGACAGTTAATGTGATTCTTACAATTTAAAACAGGAGATAGAACAAGTCCAGGGAACTATAGACCAGTTAACTAAAGGTCGGTGGTGGGAGTGATCATGGAATCCTTTACTCAATGATGCAAGAGAAAAACATCTAGAAACCGAAAATATAATAAAGAATAGTCAGCACGGATTTCAGAAAGGGAAGGTTTAACAGTTTGACAGAAGGTTTCACAGTTTAAATTACAGTTCAACATAACTTATCTGCTTTTCAATTCTCCTCCTCTAGAAATAAACCTCTGTGTTTGCTTTTTATGGCCTTATCAACCTGTGTTGCTACTTTTAAAGATTTGTCAATCTGTACCCCTAAATCACTTTGCTCTTCTACCCCATTTAGACTCTTATTTTCCAAGACGTATTTGGCCTCCTTTTTCCACCGAGCAAAATGCACCACCTCACACCTTTCTTTATGGAAATTTAATGGCCATTTCCACCGCCTTTCAGCAAGCTTATTAAAGGCTTCTTGAATTTGGTCGCAGTCTTACTCAGTTAGGCAATACCCCGTAAATTAATTACAAGAATTTAACACAGCATTACAACTAATGTTTGCTCTAACAAAATGTACTTGCAGCTTGTCTCCATTCCCAGTTTTTCTAAATCCCACTCGTGCAATATAATGTGAAGAATGAGTTTATCTTCTGTCCCTCTCTCATCTGTAAACTTCAATGACCCGGGGTTTGGGGACATCTACTGGCCGGAAGCAGAACTGCAACAGTTCGGAACAAATTGCTGAAACCGGACAATGTGCAGTGTGAGCGTGTTTGTGATTGGTGGCAGGTATTAAATCTGATTGGATATCTGAAGAAACCAATCAGAGAGTGAAAGGAAAAGGTGACGTTGCATCACTCCCAATGACCCAATCACAATCATTGCCTTCCCCCATCCCTCATTACCATAGGGCTGTGGGGCTGCCTATTTAATCCGAGCTCGGAGCGGATTTGGGTCATTTCTGGGTCTGAAATTGAGTTTGAAAATGCCTGAGGACAAGAAAGCAGCTCCCAAGAAGGGCGCCAAGAAAACCCTGAGTAAAGCACCAGCCAAGGGCGGCAAGAAGCGGAGAAAGTCGAGGAAGGAGAGTTACTCCATCTACGTCTACAAAGTGATGAAGCAGGTTCACCCCGACACCGGCATCTCCTCCAAGGCCATGAGCATCATGAACTCCTTTGTGAACGATATTTTCGAGCGCATCGCGGGTGAGGCTTCCCGCCTGGCCCATTATAATAAACGGCGCACCATCAGCTCCCGGGAGATCCAGACCGCCGTGCGCCTGCTGCTGCCCGGGGAACTGGCCAAGCACGCCGTGTCGGAAGGGACAAAGGCGGTGACCAAGTACACCAGCTCCAAGTAAAACTCCACAATGTACTGAAAAAAAACAACGGCTCTTTTAAGAGCCACCCACAACCTCTCTGAAGGAGCTGCATTTCCGATATATTTACATAGTATGTTTTTAACACCGCGATATTATTCCAATCGAAAACTGATACTCTACGCCGTTGAAATTTCTGACCCATAAAGTGAACACGAGTTTCTGATCCGCTCCTTCCCATTCGCTTTGTTCTTAAAGCGTTACTATTCCGGCGACGAACACACCCTGAATGACCCCTTAGCATTTCCATTATCTCTATGAATTCAGTCTCCCCACATCAACAGCAAACCCACCGCTTGCAGTAACACAGCGGAGTCGGGGCAGAATGAGAACTCCGTCCGGGTCCGTCTTTTCACAGAAACACTCTCGGCTCTGTGAGAAGGGACCAATCTATAACGTGTCACTTTTATAAAGACTAAATTGAAACGTGTCCCTTCACGGAATGCTGTGAATGGGGATTTCGTCCCGTTCGGTACAGTTTGAATGCGATGATAAAATTAGCGATAATTTAAAGCAGATTTTAAAACGGCGCCAGCGATTGGTGATGGGGAGCGCTGAATAAGACAAGATAAAAAGAACGGGTTTAAAATCTTGTGCTCAGGGAGAACATTGATCGAAATCCGGTCCTTTACTACACTGAAATTGGCGGGCTTTTTGAAATTCATCAAATTCCTGGTCTGAACGTTGAGGCCGGAAAATCCCGCCCTCTTCTGATTCCCAGCTATCTGATTGGTTAATGAAATAGGCAAATGAGGTGTATTAAAGAACAACCAATCAGATGATCTTTCAGTCTGTAAGAAGGGTAAATACGGAAATCATTCTTCATTCGTTGTGAAAGTATTTGTGAGATTGTGGAAATGTCTGGAAGAGGAAAAACTGGCGGTAAAGCTCGGGCCAAGGCCAAGTCTCGCTCATCCCGGGCCGGACTGCAGTTCCCTGTGGGTCGTGTTCACAGGCTCCTGCGAAAGGGGAACTACGCTGAACGTGTGGGTGCCGGAGCCCCGGTCTATCTGGCTGCTGTGCTCGAGTATCTGACGGCTGAAATCCTCGAGCTAGCCGGCAACGCGGCCCGGGACAACAAGAAGACCCGCATCATCCCCAGACACCTGCAGCTGGCCATCCGCAACGACGAGGAGCTCAACAAGCTGCTGGGACGGGTGACCATCGCTCAGGGTGGGGTGCTGCCTAATATCCAGGCCGTGCTGCTGCCGAAGAAAACCAGCACTGTGAGCTCCAAGAGCAAATAAAGCGATCAAGATTTAATCTGATAACCCAAAGGCTCTTTTCAGAGCCACCCACTGTATTTATGAAAGGGCTGGTCACTGTCTGTCAAAGGACTTGATTCCGATTCGCGAAACTAACAATAACTTGTGAAATACAAATGATCCATATGCTGAATGATCAGTTGTTTATTGTGTCAGCGATTACTGAATAAAGAATGTGTGAAATTTGTGTTTGGATGTGAGTGAGGTATTTATTCTGTCCCTGCCCGTCTGATATCTGCTCCCTCCCCTTTATACATTTCCCATTTAAGCAAATTTCTCACGGCCCTGCCATTTCAACAAAGGAGATCACAGCTCTTTCCATCGCCGATTTGGTGGCTCTGAAAAGAGCCTTTGTTGCACTTGGTGCTGAAGCCGGGTCGGGTTTCGGCGCGTTCCCCGCGGATGCGGCGGGCCAGCTGGATGTCTTTGGGCATGATGGTGACTCGCTTGGCGTGGATGGCGCACAGGTTGGTGTCCTCAAACAGCCCCACCAGGTAAGCCTCGCTGGCCTCCTGCAGGGCCATGACGGCCGAGCTCTGGAAGCGCAGGTCTGTCTTGAAGTCCTGAGCGATCTCTCGCACCAGGCGCTGGAAGGGCAGTTTGCGGATCAGCAGCTCGGTGGATTTCTGGTAGCGGCGGATCTCCCTCAGAGCCACAGTGCCGGGTCTGTAGCGATGAGGCTTCTTCACTCCGCCCGTGGCTGGAGCGCTCTTCCTCGCCGCTTTGGTAGCCAACTGTTTGCGAGGAGCTTTCCCGCCGGTCGATTTACGCGCTGTCTGCTTGGTCCTGGCCATTTTCTGAACAGATCTGAACACAACCTGAGACACACAGACTGTTAATACGGAGTGCGCTCTGGGGCCGTCTTTTAAAGTGTCTCAGGGGATCCGCCCCTGGCCTCTGATTGGCTTCAGTCCCACACCCAGTCAGGGAGGGATCGCCCCTGGACGATGATTGAACCGAGCTCTGTCAGTCAGACCGAAACGGCGGGAGATATTGGGCCCCAATTGGCTGAGCTGAAATTAACCATCAATTTCAAAAAGCCCGCCAATTTCAGAGCATCAAATAACAGTTTCAAGAAAATCTCATTTCCCTCCAGCAATTTAAGAATCTCTCTCTTTATAATCTCCATTATTTCCCACTCCTCAGCTCAAATCTCAGGCTGTTTCACATTCCGGTTCATTCTCTGATCTGTCTGTAAACGGGCGGGAATAAAGCCCCGGTCATTGCTTTCCGTAACGGGACAAAGTCCAGCTTCAATTTCAAAAATCCCGCCAGTTCCGGCCCGGTGAACCGCTCCTCAAACAGAAACTTCACATCGAACTGATAATTGAATGAGAGCAGGAAATAAAGACCGAGCAGAGAGGACACAGCGGGAGAGGGAGTGAGGAGGGATTTTACTCTGAGCGGAGAATGTAATGTCTGGGGAAAGACTCTGTATCACCGCCTGTTCATTTATACCGTGAAACCGGGAATTCCGCTCCTTCTCTCGGGATGGCTGAGAACCCCGGCCGTTGTTTCTGATCTCCCTGTACCGAGTGTTGGGGAATCGCCCTATACTAATTAAATATCAGAAACTGATTCCCCATCCCGAGATCTTTCCTCTCCCCGTTTCCAGGTCAGTGCTCTCTGTGAGGCGGTGGGTGGCTCTTAGAAGAGCCTTTGTTTTGTGTCCGGTTTGAAAGGGTCGAATTGTTCAACCGCCGAAGCCATAGAGAGTGCGGCCCTGCCGTTTCAGAGCGTACACCACATCCATGGCAGTGACCGTCTTGCGCTTGGCGTGTTCAGTGTAGGTGACCGCGTCCCTGATCACATTCTCCAGGAAAACCTTCAGCACCCCGCGGGTTTCCTCGTAGATCAGACCCGAGATCCGCTTGACACCGCCACGGCGAGCCAGGCGGCGGATGGCTGGTTTGGTGATCCCCTGGATGTTATCACGAAGCACTTTCCGGTGCCGCTTGGCTCCTCCTTTGCCCAGTCCTTTTCCTCCTTTACCTCTGCCAGACATGATGATTCTTCACTCAGATCGCCGCTGAATGAAAAACTCTCGCCTTTCTTCTCTATTTATAAAGCCCGCCCCGACCTGGTTTTGAGAAAGGCACATTATCGGAGAGGCCGGGGAGGAGTGTTTGAATGACAGACAGAGCATGAAGTGCGGGAGGGAGGAGACTGGCTCGGAATGACGGACAAGCGGACGTGAAACTTCAAGCTCCGCCTCCAGGAATCAGTTACCGTCCTTTATAAACTTTTCACCAGCATCAAATGCGAAATATAAATTCAGACACAATCCTTACAGACTCCGCCTTAATATTCAAGGATTGCTCGAAAAAAAAGGCGGAAAATACAATTTAAATTCAATAAATGAGGCACACTACAGTTCCAATACAATCACTGTCATAACAGAATCAATCAGTGCCGCTACGGGACCGTTGGAAGAGGGAGTTTTAGTTTTCAGATTTGTAGCTGACAGTAGGCGCCCAAAAGTTCAATAAACTTGAATCGGTGTGGAAGGCACCCGATACCTTTCCGTGCTTGGGTCAGTATGGGACTGAATAGATTCAGGCACCGGGATGGATGGAGACTGGTCCTGTGTGGGGACTGAATAGATTCAGGGACCTGGATGGATAGAGAATTATCCTGTGTGGGGACTGGATAGATTCAGGCACCTGGATGGATGGAAAATGATCCTGTGTGGGGACTGGATAGATTCAGGTACTGGGATGGACAGAGACAGTTCCTGTGTGGGGACTGGATTCAAGGACTGAGATGGACAGAGACTTGTCCCTGGCCACTGTGTGAAGCGGAATCTTAAACTTCGCAACCTCAGCGTCCAATTTACCCTGAGATAAGCATCAGACCCCATTTCCGCTCCACCACCAAGACCACCAACTTCCACCTCCGAAACATCGCGCGTCTCCTCCCCTGTCTCAGCTGATCTGGTGCTGAAACCCTCACCCACGCCCTTGTTACCTCCAGACTTGGCTCTTCCAATGCTCCCCTGGTCAGCCTCCGATCTTCTGCCCTGTGTAAACTTGAACTCCTCCAAAACACCGTTCCCCTATCCCAACTCACAACAAGACCCGTACACCGATCACCCATGTGCTCGGTGAATTACATTGGCTCCCATTAGTTTAACCGCTGTATTAACGTGGGATAACTGTAATCAATAGGTCAGTCTCTTCAGACAGTAACCAGCCCTTTCATAGATACAGTGGGTGGCTCTGAAAAGAGCCTTTGGGTTATCAGATTAAATCTTGGCTGCTTTATTTGCTCTTGGAGCTCACAGTGCTGGTTTTCTTCGGCAGCAGCACGGCCTGGATATTAGGCAGCACCCCGCCCTGAGCGATGGTCACCCGTCCCAGCAGCTTGTTGAGCTCCTCGTCGTTGCGGATGGCCAGCTGCAGGTGTCTGGGGATGATGCGGGTCTTCTTGTTGTCCCGGGCCGCGTTGCCGGCCAGCTCGAGGATTTCAGCCGTCAGATACTCGAGCACAGCAGCCAGATAGACCGGGGCTCCGGCACCCACACGTTCAGCGTAGTTCCCCTTTCGCAGGAGCCTATGAACACGGCCCACAGGAAACTGCAGTCCGGCCCGGGATGAGCGAGACTTGGCCTTGGCCCGAGCTTTACCGCCGGTTTTTCCTCTTCCAGACATTTCCACAATCTCACAAACACTTTCACAAAGAATGAAGAAATCCTCCCGCACTCGCCCTTCTTATACCTTCTGGAGGAGAACAGTGGGGGCAATTGTGATTGGTCCATCTGTTCTCAATCTCATTGGTTCAACGAACAGACCATTCAGAGAGCTGTTTAATTCACCAATCAATAGCCGGCAATGAGAAAAGGCGGAAAATACCGAACTGAACCGTTTTTTTGAAATTTGAAAAGCTCGCCAATATATTTGTAACACAAGAAGCGGATTTAGTAAATAATGTCGCGTAAAGACAAAGATTTAAAAATCTCTCTTCTTTTACTCTGTTATTCCACATTTCCCGTCAGAACTTCCAGAATTTTTCACAATCCGGTTAAAATCCGGCTTCATTCACCGTTCGCTTTCAATCCGGCGGGAATAAAGTCCCATTTTGTAACGGGACAGATTCCAGCTCAATCTTTGTAAAAGTAACAAACCACAGATTGTGGATTG
Organism: Heptranchias perlo; assembly: GCF_035084215.1. Lineage (NCBI taxonomy): Eukaryota > Metazoa > Chordata > Chondrichthyes > Hexanchiformes > Hexanchidae > Heptranchias > Heptranchias perlo. The sequence continues at coordinate 4,223,146 of NW_027139623.1, read as the reverse complement.
ATCCCTGTTCACAGGAGCTGCAGCGCGATCGAAACCGGAGCCGAGACTCCTGGTGTAAGAAGTCGAACAGTGACAGAGCCTTTAGACTATTCTGTACTCGGTGTGAATTCCCTTTCAGGGCTGCTGTTTTACAAAGGATTGCGGTTCTGAAAGTGATATTCCCGAATAATGAACAAACAAACGTGAAAAGGATAATGAAATGACAGAAGTCTCATCCACCGCCTTAAAACGGCTCTGAAGGGGCAGATGCGGGGGAAGGGGTGGAAAATGAACGGGAATGAGAGGATCAGGGACACGTTTTTGGTTATTGGGACTAAATAAAAAAGCGACACACAGATTAAACCGGGCTGTGATTATGAGAATCTTCCAGATTTCAAGAGAAACTACAAAAACACAAGAGTTATCGAGAGACAGTTAGTATCAAACTATCTACAGTAAAATGATTTCATACAGGTGTCGGTACAGCGTCTTCAGAGAGACTGTGGGTGGCTCTTAAAAGAGCCTTTGTGTTTATTTTTTTTCAGTACATTGTGGAGTTTTACTTGGAGCTGGTGTACTTGGTCACCGCCTTTGTCCCTTCCGACACGGCGTGCTTGGCCAGTTCCCCGGGCAGCAGCAGTCGCACGGCGGTCTGGATCTCCCGGGAGCTGATGGTCGCCCGTTTATTATAATGAGCCAGGCGGGAAGCCTCACCCGCGATGCGCTCGAAAATATCGTTCACAAAGGAGTTCATGATGCTCATGGCCTTGGAGGAGATGCCGGTGTCGGGGTGAACCTGCTTCATCACTTTGTAGACGTAGATGGAGTAACTCTCCTTCCTCGACTTTCTCCGCTTCTTGCCGCCCTTGGCTGGTGCTTTACTCAAGGTTTTCTTGGCGCCCTTCTTGGGAGCTACTTTCTTGTCCTCAGGCATTTTCAAACTGAATTTCAGACGCAGAAAAAGGCTCAAATCCGCTCCGAGCTCGGATTAAATAGGCAGCCCCACAGCCCTATGGTAATGAGGGATGGGGGAAGGCAATGATTGTGATTGGGACTGATGTCACAATATTTTTCCTTTATCGATCTGATTGGATATCTGAAGAAACCAATCAGATTTAATACCTGCCACCAATCACAAACACGCTCACACTGCACATTGTCCGGTTTCAGCAATTTGTTCCGAACTGTTGCAGTTCTGCTTCCGGCCAGTAGATGTCCCCAAACCCCGGGTCATTGAAGTTTGCAGATGAGAGAGGGACAGAAGATAAACTCATTCTTCACATTATATTGCACGGGTGGGATTTTCAAAAACTGGGAATGGAGAACATTTTATAGATAAAACATTAGTTGTAATGCTGTATTAAATGCTTGTAATGAATTTAGGGGGTATTATCTATACTGACTTTGATAAGCTTGCTGAAAGGCGGTGCAAATGGCCTTTGAATTTCCATATAGAAAGGTGTGAGGTGGTGCATTTTGCTCGGGGGAATAAGGAGGCCACATACTGCTTGGAAAATAAGAGTCTAAATGGAGTCGAAGTGTAAAGGGATTTAGGGGTACAGGTTGACAAATCTTTAAAAGTAGCAACACAGGTTGATAAGTCCATAAAAAGCAAACACAGAGGTTTGTTTCTGGAGGAGTAGAATTGAAAAGCAGATAAGTTATGTTGAACTATAATTTAAACTTTCAAACCTTCTGTCAAACTGTTAAACCTTCCCTTTCTGAAATCCGTGCTGACTATTCTTTATTATATTTTCGGTTTCTCGATGTTTTTCTATTGCAGTCATGATGTGGAGATGCCGGTGATGGACTGGGGTTGACAATTGTAAACAATTTTACAACACCAAGTTATGGTCCAGCAATTTTATTTTAAATTCACAAGCTTTCGGAGGCTTCCTCCTTCGTCATTTTCACATCGTTCACCTGACGAAGGAGGAAGCCTCCGAAAGCTTGTGAATTTAAAATAAAATTGCTGGACTATTACTTGGTGTTGTAAAATTGTTTACAATTTTTCTATTGCAGCATTGAGTAAAAGATTCCATGATCATTCCGACCACCGGCCTTTAGTTAACTGGTCTATAGTTCCCTGGACTTGTTCTATCTCCTGTTTTAAAATATAAGAATCACATTAACTGTCATCCAGTCCTCTGGCACTATTCCTTTTTGTGATGATTTTTTCTATATATGTAACAGTGCCTCTGCTATCTCTTCCCTTGCTTCATTTAATATGCACGGATGCAATCCATCTGGACCAGGAGTTTAACCACCCTTTCTAACTTAAATGTCTTGATATCTTTATTGACCTCTTCCTCTAATATCATGTTCACCCTGTTAATCTCCCGGGTAAATACTGAGGCAAAGTAATAATTCAATATTTCTGGCATTTCACTGACGTTACCTGTGAGTTTATCTTGTGCATCCCTTAGTGGCCCTCAGATATTCTGATTTTCCTTTTGTTATTTTTGTGCCTGTGGAATAATTTACTATTTCTTTTTGTATTCCTTGATAATTTGATTTCGTAGTTCCTGTTTGCTTCCCTAATTGTTTTTGTGACTTCTTCCTAACCTCTTTCCATTCGCTTTTGCCATCACCTTATTTAATATCAAAGAATGAGAAATTCCATCAGCTTGTTGTGTCTGTTCAGGGGCTGATGTTTGGGAACTATTTATTGTCTGTGATTAAAGTGCCAGAAACCAAAAGGGAGCAATTCAGTCCGAAACTCCACAGAAACACTCTATTTCTCCCTCCGAGTGAACTAAGGCGCTATAATGGTGAGCAGAGCTGCCTTCCAAACAGTTAATTCCAACAGGTTTGAATCACAGTTCGCTGAATTCAGAAGCACCAAGACTGGAACCGAATTTGATGATGTTCAGAGCGATAGTGTTTCCAAAACACAAACGGGTCAAATTTACATAAAAATACTTTTAAAATTCATTTATTTCTCCCATAACGTTGAATTTAACTCTGATCCTTTGTATTATTATGTGCCCTGATCAGTACAGTGGATACGGAACACAATTGCCCGGATTCAGTGAAATTAATTGATTTTCTGAAGTCTTTCCCTCTGCTGATTCCCGTTCCTTATTTCAATTATGTCGGATTAACCTTTCTGATCTATAGAAGGGTCATAGTCCTGAACCGTTAACCCGAGCTTCCCTTCTCCACAGATGCTGCCATACCTGCTGAGTCTTTCCAGCATTTTCGGTTTTAATTTTTTCTATATTTTATCCCTTTCACTTTTGACGGTCGCCGTTGAAACTTGCAGATTTGCCCTCAGTTTTTATTTGTGTTTCAGTTCGGTTTATTTGAATTAATATAAATCGAGTCCTGAGAAATCAGACAGAAATCTTGTGCAATCATAGAATCATAGAAGTTACAACATGGAAACAGGCCCTTCGGCCCAACATGTCCATGTCGCCCAGTTTATACCACTAAGCTAGTCCCAATTGCCTGCACTTGGCCCATATCCCTCTATACCCATCTTACCCATGTAACTGTCCAAATGCTTTTTAAAAGACAACATTGTACCCGCCTCTACTACTGCCTCTGGCAGCTCGTTCCAGACACTCACCACCCTTTGAGTGAAAAAATTGCCCCTCTGGACCCTTTTGTATCTCTCCCCTCTCACCTTAAATCTGTGCCCCCTCGTTATGTAGAGTGAAACACAATGGGGCAACTTTCGAATGAGCAAAACAAAAACTTTATTATGAATCAATTGTCTAATTTTTCACGGACAAAATATGAAAAAGTACGAGAGTAGAAGTTACAGAGAGAAACTATTTCCTCACATTACACATTGTCCTGAATCTGGAACGACGAAAGATAATGTGAATTTGTTCCACTCTGTCACAGTTCTCACTTATGGCCAGTAGATGTCAGACTGCATGTGAGTGTGGGATTAATTCTCTGTCTGTCAGTCTCTGTTACTGTATGTGAGTGTGATATTCATTCTGTATCCGTCAGTCTCCAGTACAGTCTGTGAGTGTGGGATTCATTCTGTATCTGTCAATCTGTGGTACTGTATGTGAGTTTGATATTCATTCTGTATCCGTCAGTCTCCAGCACAGTCTGTGAGTGTGGGATTCATTCTGTATCTCTCAGTCTCTGGTACTGTATGTGAGTGTGGGATTCATTCTGTGACTGTCAATCTCTGGGAATGTGTGTGAGTGTGGGATTCATTCTGTATCTGTCAATCTCTGGTGCTATCTGTGAGTGTGGGATTCATTCTTTGACTGTCAGTCTCTGGTATTTTATCTCAGTTTGGATTCATTCTGTAACTCAGTCTCTGGTCAAAGTGCAAGTCTGGATTCGTTCTGTATTCTTATTTCAGGCTACAGTATGGTGTTTCAAACTGTATCTTTAAGTCATTAATGTATGCAAATCTTTCATCTAGCATTAATTTGTAAATATGGATACAGTTTCGGATTTTATTTTAATCAAACAACGTGTGTGAGTTTTGTTGTCGGATTACATTTTAATCTCTGTGAAGATAATGTACATTTCAATCTTTTACTGTGAAATTATTGGACTGGTATTTATTGTGTAGCTCAGTCTGGGCTAATGGAATTGATATTTTATCTTTCAGTCTGACACTATGAGATTTTTCGACTGGTATGAAATGTGTGGTTCAGACTGTACTAATGGAATTGACACTCTAACTTTCAGTCAGACACTGCGAGAGATTTTTGGACTGGTTTCTGATGTGTAGCTGAGTCGACACCAATAGGATTCACACTGTCTGTTTCAGTATGATGATGTATGTGAATTTTGGACGGTATATAATGTGTAGCTCAGTCTGCACTAATGGAATTCATACTGTACCTTTCAGTCTGACACTGCGCAATATATTTAGACTGGTTTGTAAGGTATAGTTCAGTCTGCACTAATGGAATTGATACTGTATCTTCCAGTCTGACACTTTGTGAGATTTTTGTACTGGTATGTAACGTGTCGGTCAGTCTGTACTAATCAAATCGATACTATATATTTCAGTATGATACTGTATGTGATTTTTGGACAGGTATCTAATGTGAACCTCTGTCTGCAGTAAAGGAATTGATATTGTATCTTCCAGTACGATACCTTATGCGAATTTTGGACTGGTATATAATGTGTAGCTCAAACTGCACTAATGGGATTGATAGTGTATCTTTCAACCTGACACTGAGATTTTTGGACTGGTATGTGATGTGCAGCTCAGTCTGCAATAATGGGATTGATACTGTGTCTTTCAATCTGATACTGTATGAGAATTTTCGACTGGTATCTAATGTGTACCTCAGTCTGCAGTAAAGGAATTGAAACTGTACATTTCATTCTGACACTATGAGGTTTTTGGATATATGTGAGTCAAATATGGGTAACATCTGAACTGGTATCTAATTTATATCTCAGTGTACACTATTGTCATGAATATGGCATCTTTAAACTCATAATGTGTGTGAGTTGTGGGCTGGTATTTAATTTGAATCTTGGAGTACACTATTGTGATTCATTCTGTATCTATCGATCAGTACCATGTGTCAGTTCTACCTGGTATTTAATTTGTAGCTCAGGCTGAACGAATGTGAGATTAACACCGTGCCTTTCAATCTGATACTGGGTGTGATTTTGGACTGGGAAATATTTATCTGCCGGTCAGCGATACTGAGTCATTGTGAAATGGGAATTATGTCTTTCTCTCCTGCTCTCTTTGACTGTTGGATTGGGATCAGTGCGCGACTGACTATTTCTGCTGTCTGAGACTGTGGGACTGATGACTTGTCTGTGTCTCTGTGCTCTGTGAGTGATAAGGTACCTACTGTGTGTGAGAAGGAGCTGGCTGCACTGACTGCTCTTTGTGCCCCGGGTGGAGTAAACATCACACTGATTCTGGGTCCTTCAAGGATTTAACTGTAGGAAGAAAAAGTATGTCATGTAATTCAAGAACAGGTAAAGTAGAAAATACAAAACTGATCAATTGAATCTCTGCTAATAATCATTGTAATAACCACAAATGAAAACCAGCGATACAAACAGTGTCAGTGTCTGACTCCACTGCAGTCCTGCAGCACTCAGCTTCTGCACACCAGGTGTGTTGGGCTGTTTTACAACAATTTAGTGACATCCAGACACAACCCAACCGCTGCACTGATCAATGAATGGGACTACCGATGGGGACGGGACCGTTGCCCACATCAGATTTCTAATTCCCTCTCCCTTGGAATGAACAGTTCAACCGAAACAAAACAGCCGCTGTTTAAAATGAGTCCTTCAAACTTCTCACCTGATGCCTGCAATAGATGCTCTTTGTATAACTCCCCACATCCTTTCTGTCCGGCTCTGTTTACTGTTCAGTAACAAACACTAAAGTTTAATGGACAGGTATAAAAAAATCAGATTTAATTCCTGCTACCAATCACAAACACGCTCACACTGCACATTGTCCGGTTTCAGCAATTTGTTCCGAACTGTTGCAGTTCTGCTTCCGGCCAGTAGATGTCCCCAAACCCCGGGTCATTGAAGTTCACAGATGAGAGAGGGACAGAAGATAAACTCATTCTTCACATTATATTGCACGGGTGGGATTTAGAAAAACTGGGAATGGAGACGAGCTGCAAGTACATTTTCTTTGACCAAACACTACTTGTAATACTGTGTTAAATTCTTGTAATTGAGTTCGGGGGTATTGTCTATACTGAGGAAGACTGGGACAAAATAAACTTGCAGAACAGCCGTGTCAATGGCCATTGAATTTCAATATAGAAAGGTGTGAGGTGGGGCATTTCGCTCGGGGGAATAAGGAGGCCACATACTGCTTGGAAAATAAGAGTCCAAATGGGGTAGAGGAGCAATTTAAATCGTGTTCTGGGAAATCAGAGAGAAACACTGCGCAATGTACAGTGAAATATAATGGGGCAAATTCACAACTATCGAATGAGTGAAAGAAAAACTTTATTATGAATCAATTGTCTTCATGTTTCACCGTCAAAATGTGCAAAAATACGAGAGTAAAAGTTACAGACAGAAACTTTCCTCACATTGCACATTGTCCTGTTTCTGTAACCACGACAGATAATGTGAATTTGTTCCGCTTTTTTACAGTTCTCGCTTACGTCCAGTAGAGGTCAGTCTCTGGTACTGTATATGAGAGTGGGATTTATTCTGTATCTGTCAGTCTCTGGTACTGTATATGAGAGTGGGGTTTATTCTGTATCTGACAGTCTCTGGTACTGTATATGAGAGTGGGGTTTATTCTGTATCTGTCAGTCTCTGGTACTGTATGTGAGAGTGAGGTTTATTCTGTATCTGTCTGTCTCTGGTACCGTTTTTGAGAGTGGTGTTTATTCTGTACCTGTCTGTCTGTCTCTGGTACTGCATATGAGAGTGGGGTTTATTCTGTATCTGTCTATCTCTGGTACTGTATATGAGAGTGGGGTTTATTCTGTATCTGTCTATCTCTGGTACTGTATATGAGAGTGGAGTTTATTCTGTATCTGACAGTCTCTGGTGCTTTATGTCAGTGTGAGGTTAATTCCATCACTGCCAGTCTCTGGTGCTGTGTGTGAGTGTGGAATTAACTATGTACTGTCTGTGTGAGTGGGATTCATTCTGTATCCGCCATTCTCTGCTGCTTTATCTCAGTGTGGGATTCATTATGTAATTCAGTCTCTGAGACAATGTGCAAGTCTGAATTCATTCCATATTCTTATTTCAGTTCAGAGTATCGTACTTGAAACTGTATCCTTAACACTCCAAATTATATACAGTTCTTTGTCGAGTATTTGATTTGATAATATGGATACACTTTTCGATTTTCTTTAATCAAACAATGTGTGTGAGTTTTGGAGTGGTATTACATCTTAATCTCTGAACTCTATTGTGAATGATAATGTACCTTTCAATCTGTTCACGTTGCAATTATTGGACTAGTATGTAATGTGTAGCTAAGACTGCAATAATGGGATTAATTCTGTGTCGGAGTCTAACACTGTGAGAGACTTTTGGACTGGTGAGTAACATATAGCTCAGTCTCGGCTAATGGAATTGAAATTGTATCTTTGAGTCTGATATGTTGTGACATTGTTGGACTGCTATATAATCTGTGGCCCTGTCTGCACTCACGGAATCGATACTGTATCTTTCAGTCTAATATTGTATGAGATTGTTGGGCTGTTATATAATTTTAGCTCAGGTGGTGTGAATACAATTTAAACTATACCTTCCAGTCTGATCATTTATGGGGTTTGTGGACTCGTATGTAATGTGTAGCTCAGTCTGTACCAATGGTATTGATAATGTTTATTTCAGTATAACATGAGTATTACCAACATATCGAATATGTCGCTCAGTCTGCACCAATGGAATTGAAACTGTATCTTTCAATCTGACACTATGAGATTTTTGGACAGGTATGTAATGCGCAACTCATTCTGCAGTAATGTGATTGTGAGATTCATTCTGTATCTGTTAGTCTCTGGTACTGTTTGTGAGTGTGAGATTCATTCTGTATCTGTCAGTCTCTGGTACTGTATGTGAGTGTGAGCTTCATTCTGTATCTGTCAGTCTCTGGTACTGTTTGTGAGTGTGAGATTCATTCTTTATCTGTCAGCCCCTGGTACTGTGCATGAGTGAGATTCATTCTGTTCCTGGTATGGTGTGTGAGTGTGGGATTCATTCTATATCTGTCAGTCCCTGATACTGTGCGTGAGTGAGATTCATTCTGTTCGTGGTACTGTATGTGAGTGTAGGATTCATTCTATATCTGTCAGTCTCTGGTACTGACTGTGAGCTTAGTGTATATTCTGCATCTGTGAGTCTCAGGCGTACTATATATAAGTGATGGATTCATTCTGTATCTGTCAGTCTCTGGTGCTGTATGTGAATGTGGGATTCATTCTGTATCTGCCATTCTCTGCAACTTTATCTCAGTGTGGGATTCATTCTGTAATTCAGTCTCTGAGACAATGTGCAAGTCTGAATTCATTCTGTATTCTTATTTCAGTTTACAGTATCTTATTTGAAACTGTATCTTTAATACTTTAAATTATATATAGTTCTCCGTTGATTATTTAATTTGTAAATATGGATTTCTTTTCATTTTCTTTAATCAAAGAATGTGTGTGAGTTTTGGAGTAGTATTACATATTAATCTCTAAACTCTATTGTGAATGACAATGTACCTCTCAATCTGTTCATGGTGAAATTACTGGACTGGTATGTAATGTGCAGTTCAGTCTGCAATAATGGGACTAATTCTGTATCGGAGTCGAACACTGTGTGAGATTTTTGGACTGGTAAGCAATATGTAGCTCATCCTGAACTAAAGGAATTGATACTCTATCTATCAGTCTGATACTGTATGAGATTTTTGGACTGGAATGTGATGTGTAGCTCAGTCTTCAATAATGGAAGTGATACTGAATCTTTCAATCTGATTCTCTGAGATTTTAGGACTGGTGAGTAACATGTAGCTCAGTCTGTGCTCATGGAATTGATGTTGTATCTTTGAGTCTGATAGGATATGAGATTGTTGGACTGCTATATAATGTGTGGCTCAGTCTGCACTAATGAAATCGATACTGTATCGTTCAGTCTAATGTTGTATGGGATTTTCAGTCTTGTATGTATTGTACAGCTCAGGCGGTACTAATAGAATAGAAACTGTATCTTCCTGTCTGCTCATTTATGAGGTTTTTGGACTGGTATATAATGTGTAGCTCAGTCTGTACCAATGGTATTGATACTATTTATTTCAGTATAATACTGAGTATTTACCAATATATCTAATATGTAGCTCAGTCTGCACTAATGGAATTTATACTGTATCTTTCAATCTGGCACCAGGAGATCTTTGGACTGGTCAGTAAAGTGTAACTCAGTCTGCAGTAATGTGACTGTGATATTCATTCTGTATCTGTCAGTTTCTGCTACTGTATGTGAGTGAAATTCATTCTGTTCCTGGTACTCTATGTGAGTGTGGGAATCATTCTGTATCTGTCAGTCTCTGGTATTGTGTGTGGATGAGGGATTCCTTCTGTATCTGTCAGTCTCTGGTATTGTGTGTGGGTGTGGGATTCATACTGTATCTGTCAGTCTCTAGTATTGTGTGTGGGTGAGACATTCATTCTGTATCTAACAATTTCTGATGCTGTAGATGAGTGAGAGAAATTCTGTATCAGTCAGTCTGTGCGATAATGTGTGAGTGTGGGATTCATTTTGAATCTGTCAGTCTCTGGTACATTGTATGAGTTTGGGATTCATTCCATATATCAGTCTCTGGCACTCTATCGGAGTGTGAGATTCATTCTTTATCTGTATCTAATTTGTATTTCCGTTTACAGTATGGTGTTCAAATCTGTATCTTTAATACCTTAATGTTGGAATATTATTTCCCAGTCTTTAATTAGTAGATCATGATATATTTTAAAATGTAATGCTGTCAGATATAATCAGATAATGTGGGCATCTATTTTTGGACTACTATTAAATCTGTATCGATGGGAAAACAATTGTGAATTTGTGCATCTTCCAAACTGATATGGTGACATTTTTGAACTTGTATATAATGTGGAGCTCAGTCTGCATGAATAGAATACTGTATATTTCAGTCTGAATCTGTAACAGTTTTGTTGTTGTGGTTTCTAATGTGTAGCTCAGTCTGCACTAATGGAATTGACACTGTATCTTTCAATCTGACACTGTGAGATTTTTGGACTGGTACGTAATGTGCAACCAAGCCTGCATTGATGGAATTGATACGTTATCTTTCAATCTGTGACTGTGAGATTTTTGCTCTGGTAAGTAATTTGTAACTCAGCCTGCACGAATATAGGTGACTGTGAGATTCACTTTGCATCTCTCAGTCTCTGGTACTGCATGTGAGTTTGGGATTCATGCTGTATCTGTCACTCTCTGGTACTCAATTTGAGTGTGGGATTCATTCTGTATATACATTCTCTAGTACTGTGTGTGGGTGTTGAATTATTTCCATATAAGCAGTTTCTCATAATGTATGTGAGTGTGGGATTGATTCTGTATCTGTCAATCTCTGGTACTGTGTGTGAGTGTGGGATTCATTCTGTATCTGTCATTCTCTGGTGCTGTGTGTGAGTGTGGGATTCATTCTGTATCTGTCATTCTCTGGTGCTGTGTGTGAGTGTGAGATTCATTCTGTATCTGTCAGTCTCTGGTACTGTGTGTGAGTGTGAGATTCATTCTATATCTGCAATTCTCAGGTACTGTGTGTGAGTGTGGGATTCATTCTGTATCTGTCATTCTCTGGTGCTGTGTGTGAGTGTGGGATTCATTCTGTATCTGTCAGTCTCTGGTACTGTGTGTGAGTGTGAGATTCATTCTGTATCTGTCAGTCTCTGGTGTTGTGTGTGAGTGTGGGATTCATTCTGTATCTGCAGTTCTCAGGTACTGTGTGTGAGTTTGGGATTCATTCTGTATCTGTCAGTCTCTGGTACTGTGTGTGAGTGTGGGATTCATTCTGTATCTGCAGTTCTCAGGTACTGTGTGTGAGTGTGGGATTCATTCTGTATCTGTCAGTCTCTGGTGCTGTGTGTGAGTGTGAGATTCAATCTGTATCTGTCAGTCTCTGGTACTATGTTTGAGTGTGGGATTCATACTTTACCTGTAAGTCTCTAGTGCTTTATGAGAGTGTGGGATGACCTTGATATCTGTCAGTCCTTGGTACTGTATGGCCAGTGTGGGATTCATTCTGTATCTGTCATCTCTTGTACCGTACTTCAGTGTGGGATTGAATTTATGTCTGGCAACCTCTCGTACTGTATGTGAGTGTGGGATTCATTCTGTGTCTGTGTGTCTCTGTACTGTATCTGAGTGTGAGATTCATTCTGTATCTGTATGGAATTATTCTCTCAGATTACATTATGGCGTTCAATACTGTAGCTTTAATGTCTTAAATGTTTAAATAGTTTTTCACATTATTTAATTGGTCAAAATGGATACACTTTAGGATTTGATGCTGGAGGTTTCAATCAGATAATTTGTGTGCTTTTTGGACTAGTATTAAATGTGTATTTCTGTGATTACTATTGTGAATGATAATGAATCTTTCAAAATTATATTGTGAATTGGTATGTAATGTGTAGATCAGTCTGCACTAAAGGAATTGATTCTGTAACTTTAAATTTTATTTCATAAGATTTTTGGACTCGTGTGTAATGTGTATCTCAGTCTGGATGAACAGAATTGATACAGTATCTTTTAATCTCATACTATGAGTGTATTATAAACTGGTATCTAATTTGTTTCTCAGGTTACACTGTCACAGCATTTCTCAATCTGATACTGTCCGTGAGTTTTGCACTAGCAATTTGTATTCGAATGGTACACTATTTGAATGGATACTGCAAGTATTAAACTCACATGTGTGTGAGAGTTCTGGGCTCGAATTCAATAGGAATCTCGAGGAACATTATTGGGATTCATTCTGGACCTTTCAATCGGGTACCATGTGTGATTTCTATCTGGTATTTAATTCATGGCTAATTTTGCCCCTTTGTGAAATAGACAATCTGAGAGTGTGATTTTGGAATGGGATTTTTGTATCTCCCTGTCAGCGGGACTGAGTTCGGGGGAAATGGAACAGTGTCTGCCTCACCTGCTCTGTTTGACTGTGGATTGAAAATGTGTCTCTGGAATTTGGGATCATTGTGGGACTGAGTACTTCTGCTGTCTGAGACTGTGGAACTGTTGACCTGTCTGTGACTCCGTGCTCTGTGTGTGATAATGTACTTACTGTGTGTGAGAAGGAGCTGACTGCACTGTTCCTTGTGCCTCGGGTGGAGGAAACATCACATTTATTATGGATCCTTCAAGGGTTTGCCTGTAGAAAGAAACGTATGTCTGGTAACTCAAGAACAGGTGATGAAGAAAATACAGAAGTGATCAGTTTAATATCTGTTAATAATTATTTTGAATATCCATAAATGTAAATCAGCGATTCAAACAGTGTCAGTGTCTGACTCCACTGCAGTACTGCAGCACCCAGCTTCTGCACACCAGGTTGTTGGGCTGTTTTACAACAATATATTGACATCCAGACACAACCCAACCCCTCCACTAACAAATGAATGGGACGACCCGATGGGGCTGGGACGTTTGTACAGGTCAGGATTCTAATCCCCTCTCCCATGGGACTAACCGTTCAAAGGAAACCAAACAGCCGCTGTTTAAAATGTGTCCTTCACACTTCTCACCTGATGCCTGCAATTGATGCTCTTTGTATAACTCCCCACATCCTGACTGTCCGGCTCTGTTTCCACTCTTCACTGTCCAATAACAATAAACAGCGTGAGACTGGAACTAAACGAGGAACATTCACCACTGCTTTGGGGAGAGAAAGCAGCAATGATTTTAAATAGCAGGTTCTTCCCATTCTGTCTCCTTTACCCTGGACACACCCTGGACACACACAGCCCGAGAATGACCTCTCCCTTCCCCCGCTCACTCCATGTTCCGGGACCAGTTCCTGATCCACTCCGCCTCTTACAAACAGCCCCCGAACTCCCCCTGACCTTCCCCCGGACTCAATGCCGATCTCTGAGCCCATCTGCGGACACGGTCCCGAAGCGATGAGCTGCTGTAACGAGGCTGCTCTTTGCTCCCTTCCCCCGGGGGCCGTGATCTCTCCATTCCCGGCTGTTTTAAACCATCTTCTTCCGCTCACTGAGGGAATGGCGCCCACAGGCCGAGCTGGGGGAGGGCAGCGCGCATGCGCTCTTCTGCTCACCAACGGCCAGCGCTGGGGGCGGGTCTGAGTCACGCATGCGCAGATAACTGGTTTAATTCCCAATACAAAAATCGATGGAAACTTTCCCCAATTGGAATTTTTCCGAGTCTGAGCAAAGGAAGTGGGTCTGGGGGAAAGGTCAGAGGGAATGGGGTCCACAGGCAGTGCAGGAACAGGCACCAGAATGGAAAACAGATGGGATTCCACCAGTGCCTAACGCTGGAATCCAGACTGACTTTAAAATCTCTAACTATTAAACTAGATGTTTCCATCCCTGCTGTTTCTCTCAGCGGTTCTGAAATGAACCTATGGATTCTGTTCATTCTTGGCCCCTTTACTGATAAAACTGATGCGAGGATTTCTCAAACCAATCCTGGAGAAACAGACGAGGTAAGAGTGAGTCGGTGTGTTTGTTGGGACCGTATAGCATTCATATCTGACAGCAAAAGTCACAGATTAACTTAACCGGAGTGAAACTCTCGGTCAATGAGAGTTATACCAAAAGGCCCTGAGCTGCATAACTGCAGATGGTAGAACAGGCAAAAGAGGGTTAAATGTCGCCCATTGTTTTTGTCACTCTCTGCACTGTCCCTGAGTTTGGGATTAAATGCGTGCCTGTCTCTGGTACAATAACAGTGAGAGATGAGACCGCATCTTTTGTCTCTCCAACGGGATCTTTCTGGATAAAACGCAACTTTACAGATCAGTCTGGAACAAATACTGTTTATGTCTGTCGTTCTCTCTCTCTCTGGAGCTGTATACGTATGTTGGATACTATTGGCAAGTGTGATATAGACACACTGATTGGAAGTGTAAGACTGACAGTGTGTGTTTGTCTCTCTCTAGTGCTGAACATGAAGGTGGGAGACCGTCTGATATAAAACAGAGAAAATGAGATGTCCGGGCCGGGCCTCACAGTAACTGGGGATGTGTTCGGCTCCAGTCCCAGTTCATGCTCATTTTTTTTTAACAGATTCAGGGCGAGAGTCTCTGTGAGACGGTAACACTGGCGGAGAAATTCTGCGCCACAACTCAAACACCAACACACGAGATTCTCCAAATCAGCTGGAATAAGGTGTTTGTAAACTGCTGAACCCGTCTGCGAGGGGATGTGTGGGGAGATAGAATCGGGTCTGGGACTGCAATGGAAGGAGGCGGGTTGACTTGTTATCGAAGGGACTGTATTTAGGCAGGAATATTACTGACTGTTAATTGTAAGGGGTTTATTTAAAAGCTCCAGGCTTCTGGGAATCCGTGAATATGAAGACCGAGTCTGTAAGGGTTTTTGCGGAGCGCTGTGTTTTGGTTCTATTGTCGAGAAACGGTTTGAAATTGGCGGTTGGAGAAAGCTGGAGGTGGTATTTTCATTCTCACAGTCGTTACCAGGGCGATATGAGAGAGTAAACCAACTCAATATCAGAGTCACATTGAACATATCCATCTATATTCATTGTACCAGACACCCGTGGAACTAAATTGCTACCGGGTTTGGATGTTCCAGTTTTATTTTTAATCGTCTGTAATGTAATAAGGAAAACACTTCACTAAACAAGCCCACGGGAGGGCTGTTTTGGGAAATAGAAAAGCAATGATCGAGGTTTGGGTTGAGGCACTTTGTTGTTACATTTTGCTGCGCCTGAATTTTGGGTGCTTGATGCTGACACCGAGTGCCTGAAGTGGGACACAGTCCCTTCCCAGCAATGGAGATCCTGACCATGATGGGAGCAATCGTTCTAACTGAACACAAATGATTTACGGTGTTGTTCTGGGTAAATGGTCCATTCTAACCCCTTCATCCTATGATCACCGTCTAATAGTCAAAGGCCGCCATATTGGATCATTGCAATGTTCCAAACCACATCTTATTTCAGGTTGCAAAAAACTCGGTGCTGTTGCTTTAATTGTGGGGACCAACTCATTCCCATCCATCCTCCATATCCGCTCTCAAGTCTCTCAACCCTTCCGGGTTTGTCCTTCTGTGAGTTGGAGCAAGTGATTCTGTCGCCGTTCCTTGCAGCTCTCATGCCTCAAAGTAGCACTTCTTCGAAAATGGATACAACCGGCTTTTTACTGCTGTTTGGTGAGTCGTGAAACAATTTTATACCAATTCCCGGTCTGAGTTGGCAACTGTCAGCGGGAGAGTGCGACTGAACCCGGCGGTGTCCGAACTCCGGTATCTCAGTGGATGAAAGCAACTCATAATTTGGCGTGGAGCCCTCGACATTGGAAAGCATTCAGAGCGGTTGCTTGCTTGTGCTGAATTCTCTGCGGGTAACGATGAGGGGAGTGTAACGGAGAGGGGACAATCTCTCTTCATATCGGTATTAAAGTATCTCGGAGCTAGTTTTTCTTTGACAATTGAATCTTTGAGAATCTGTCTGTTAAAACCTACAGCTTTGACCAACTGTTGGTCACCTGACCTAACATCTCATTTAGCGGCTCGGTGTCACATTTTGTTTGATAACGCTCCCATGAGGCGCCTTGAGACGGGGTGAAAAGGGGAGATATTGGTCTCTCGATTGCCCAGTTACTGTCTACAGTGTAGGAGTAAGATGTATATAAAAGGAAAATTCAACAATCAACATCCACTGAGTTTGCTGATCTCCATCAAGGGGCGGGGAGGGGGGGTGCGGGGTGGGGATGAGTGATAGCAGCGATACCAGTGGGCTCAGTGCCCCAAAGCCATTGAATGAAATATCGGCCAAGTGTCGCCTTATCGCATCTTATTGCATCTCGGACGAGCCCTGCTCTTTCTGGCGGGGCAGTGGGACTAGCTTCATTGCTCATGTATGGAGCCGGCGCGGACTCGATGGGCCGAATGACCTGCTGCCGTGCTGTAACCTTCTCTGATTCCATGATTCTATGATACCATATGTTCCATGCTTGGAAGTGAGCATGCGCGTTAGGAGGGTACAGTTATCCAGGGGTCACCACGGCTGACCTCAGGTCAATCAACCCCCTGCACTCAGACATGAGCAGATAATGCGGTGGGGTATTGGAGGGCGGCCCTGAGCAACTCCCTTCGTGAATACACCTCTTTGGGGGAGATAGAGAGAAAAAAGGGAGAAGAAAAATTTGAACACATTCAGTGGATAATCTAGTAAATATATTTATAGTTATTCAGTTGGTGCTGAGACATTGTTCCTTCTGTCAGAGGTTAAGTTCCTCTTTCTTTGAACTAACCCTCCTCTGAGTTGAAACCGCTTTCTTCCGCTATGAAGCCAACTGCTCTTACTGTTCTCTTCAGTACTGGCCATTTTCAGTTTGCTTGCTTATTTTTCATTCTCTATTCCATCTTGCATCTCGATTTTAGGTGTTTTGTGATATTTATGTGCATGTGTGTACTGTCTGTACGAATAAATGTTTCTGGTGAATAACTCAGGCGGCATTCAGCTCTCGGAATTTCTCCTAACTCAACTTCCTCCTTCAGTGTGCTGGATGTCACGAAGATACAGATCTACACAGTGGGTGGAGACTAATGTTCCTCAATAAACACAGTGCTGCAGCTGCAAGTTGTGCTCAGCATTAACCCCTTATCTCCAACTTTTCATGCTGTTTTTTGTAATTAGACCCAAGGGCACCGATTGATAATTACCATGGATTAATGGAATTAGTTACAAATTTACACCTCTCGATAGACCTTATTCAGTTATGGTGGTGAAATGGAGAACAAGGGGGCACAATCTAATATATCCCCTTATTGCTAGCTTAGGAGATATTAGGTGGAATATTAAACATCTCTATCGATTTCAAGTGAATTCAATTCAATTTTATTAATAAATGAATGCCTGATAATCAGTGTGCTCCTGCACCACTATTAGGGGTGGATTTCAAAGAATTAATTAATTACTCGGTTAAAAGCCTATCAGAAAGATTGCCACAATGTATTTTCATTCAATATATTTCAACACATTCTTGGTTCTGCTACAATGTTCTTACTGTCAGTGGTTCCCATTCTGTTTGAGTGTTGTCCCTAAATAGATCCCCTTAATGAAAGCTTCGAAGATGTTAGTTGCAATATTAAATATTTTTATTCATTTTAAGTCCCTTGAATTGTATTTTATTAATATATGAATGCCTGAGAATATATCCGTTACTGCACCTCGAATAGTGGTAGCTTTCAAAGAATTAATGAATATAACCATCGGTTGGAAGAAAATCAGAAAGATTGGCACAATGAATTTTCATTCAGTGTGTTTAAACACATTCTTGTTCTGCTGACTGTCCTTACTGTCAGCGGTTAAACTTCCTCTTTGTCCGAGGTGAAGCGCTTCTGAGCTGAAACCATTGGCTTCCGTTCTAAGTATTTGATATCACTGTTAAATTCTGCCTGCAATATTTTCAGATTCTTTACTTATTCATGTTCAATTTACTTCCTCCTTCCATACCGTTCACCCGAATTGTGACATTTGTAACAATGAGTAAACTGTTTGTAAAAGTATCGGTTCCCAGTGAGTTCAAACACCATTCTGTACTCATTATTTAGACTCCACCTCCTCCTTCAGTGTGCTGCAATTGACCACATCACTGAGATATAGATCTGCACAGTGAGTGGAGACTAATGTCCTTCAACAAACACAGTGCTACTGCTGACCGTTGCTCAGAAAAAAATAATGAAAGGTTTTAATCGAGTAGTTGGGGAGAGACTGTTTCCACTGGCAGGAGGGTTGGCATTTAACGTTTAATCTCCAACGACCACCTTCAAAGATTTGTGTATGTGTATCCCAGGTCTCTCTGTTAATGCTCCCGCTGTGCAATTTGATCATTTAGGTAATATTGCCTCTTCTCACTCTTCTTTCCAAAATACATCACTTCACACTTCTCTACATTAAATGTCATCTGCCCTGTGTTTCCCCATTTCACCAATCTACCAATGTCCTCCTGAACTCTGCCAATATCCTTCTCATTGCTTACTAAAATTTCAAGTTGACAAGAATCATAGAATCATAGAATCTTACAACGTGGAACGAGGCCTTTCGGCCCATCGAGTCTATGCTGGCTCCTTGAACGAGCTATCCAAATTAGTAACACACCCCAATTATTTTCTCCATAACCCTGCAAATTATCCCCTTCAAGTACATGTCCAATTGCCCTTTGAAAGTTCCTATGGAATCTGCTTCCATCACCCTTTCAGGTATTGTGTTCCAGATCTTCGCAAACCTCTTTATGTAAACATTTCTCCTCATTTCCCTCTAGTTCTTTTGCCAACTCTTTGAAATCTGTGACCTCTGATTACAGACCACGTGCCAGCGGAATCAATTTCACTCTACTTGCTCTATCAAAGCCCCTCATTATTTTGAATTCCTCTATTAGGTCTGCCTTTACACTTACCTGCTCTAAGGAGAACAACCCAAGCTTCTCCAATCTCTCCACATAACTGAAGTCCCTCATCACTGGTATCATCCGGGTAAATCTCCTCCTTACCCTCTCCAAGACCTTGACATCCTTCCTAAAGTGTGGTGCCCAGAGTTGTACACTGCCAAGGCCTCGGTCACTTGCTTGCAACCATCATAACCCACATCTCCTTACTTACTTCAAATCGAATTACTTCTGCATTCCAACTTTGGAATAAACACTTTCACACTCCCTGTTGCCTGGACTTTGACCCGCCATTTGTCATCATACTTCTGCGGCTGTGTAACTTCTCAACCACTCCCGTTCTTCAACCGTTGATGCCTTTGCCCCGAGTAAAACGTTTACTCTCTTCTATCCTGGTCGTTCCTGCTGGTTTAATTCCAAGGGGTGCAGACTTGAGCATATCTGGATCACCACTGGTTTAGCCATCCATCACCAGATATGGCTGACCCAGAATTAGAACAAGCACGATGTCCTCTCTGAAAACCGCCTGCTGCTCCAGGATGACCCTGGGGACCAAAGATAACCTCCAGCTTCTTTTGCCCACAACACACAATCTCCATAAATCTCTTTCCCAGCCCCCTCCACACTCTCCTCCAACAACAAATACGATGACCGAGTGAACTTCATGAATTCTTACAGCACAGAGGAAGGCCATTTGGCTCGGCATGCATGTGCCAGCTTTGAAATGAGCTGTCAAATTAATCCCACTCCCCTGATCTTTCCCCATCGCTCTGCATTCTTTCCCTTTTCAAGTTTCTATCCAATCCACTTTTGAAAGTTTCTATTGAATCTGCTTCCACCACCATTCCAGATCATAAAAACTTGTGGCATATCAAAATTTATCCTCATCTCCTTCGTATTCTTTTGCCAATTAACATAATTCTGTATCCTCTGATTCCCGACCCTCCTGCCAGTGGAAACATTTTCTCACTACACACTCGAACAAAACCCCTCATAATTTTGAACACCCCTATTAAATCTCCACTTAACCTTCTCTGCTCAAAGGAGAACAATCCCAGTTTCTCTTGTCTCTCCACATAACTGAAGTCACTAAGATTAAGACCATCCATTCAGATGCATCTGCTGCATCCCACAAGTCCCAATATCACCAGGCCCAACCTCTCCTCAGGCTCCTCCATTACCCAGCCCTGATCCTGAGCCTTTTTCGAGTTTCCCTCCGATCTCCACGCATGTACTTTCCGAGCTGAGCTTGCCCATTCGACCCACCTCCTGCTCCCTTGACCTTATTCGGGGTAAACAGCTGACTACCCAACTTCCATTCCGGGCCCCAAACCAGCTGAAATTGTGAATGGTCAGTTTCCTTAGGTACTGTCCTCCTCTTGCTAAACTGTACAGTGGGTGGAGACTAATGTCCTCAATAAACTCAGTGCTGCAGTTGCCCGTTGGGCTCAGCATGAAGCTTTTAATCCCCGATGTTTCCATATCAATTCCCACCGTTAATGCTTCCATCCATCCATCCCATAATAGAGCTCCGACACTTCTATTGCAATTCTGTTTCATGGTGTGGAGATGTGGGAATCTTTAAAAATGCACAATGTTTGGACACACACCCAACCCAGCTGCTTTCCTTTATCTTTCAGTGATGGTTTCACTCAGTCCCAAAACGGGGCTTTTGTGCATTTTGAAGAACTTTTCACGTTGTTTTGTGTCCGTTATGCTCAGCATTAACCCCATCATCTCCAATTTTTAAAATCTCAATTCCCACCGTTAATGCATCCATCTATTCCATATTGGAGCTCCGACGCCTGCATTGCAATTCTGTTTCGTGATGTGGACGCATGTGAAGATCTGTAAAGATACACAGTGTCTGCACACACACTCCACACTAGCTGCTTTCCCTTGTCAATCAGTGACGGTTTCACTCAGCCACAAAATGGGCCCTTCATGTTTTTTGAACAAGTTTTCATCCGGTTTTGTGTCATTAGGCCCAAGGGCACCTTTTGATACTTGTCGTGGGTAATTGGAATGTTTTACAAAGGGACGTCTCGATTGATTTTATTCAGTTATAGAGGGGAATCGAGAACAAGTGGGCATGGTATTAGAATTAGAGCTGGACCAATTGGAGTGAAAGCAGGAAGTACTTTTTCAAACAAAGGGTAGTGGAAATCTGGAACTCTCTCAAGTTCTGGAGTGGGAGTTTAACCGAAACGGACCAAAATGCCACCAATGCAATCACACTGATAAATATCCATAAAACAATTCACGAAAATCAGCTTGTTGTATTGATCGTCTAAAGGTGTTGGTGTTCATTTAACTAATTTATATTTTCTCCTTTTAGTTATCTTTGGGGCTCGGCAGAGTGTTTCTCAAGGTTAGTGTCGACGTTTTTCTCTAAAATAATGAAATTCAATAACTAATTTTCTTGACTGCTGAAGCATTCAGTTGTTTTTTATGTAAATGAATTTGATTACTGTAACCAATCGTGTTTTGTCATTCGTAGCAGTAATACAGGTCTGCATCTCAGCAGCTGTCATTGCGAAGGCAGTATGGGATATGTCCGTGTTATGGACAGTACATCTATACACTTACTCTGTCGTGGGTTACAAAACTGCAAACAGCACTCCAGGTGGAACATAGGGACATCGGAACAGGTGTTGACCATTCGGCCCCTCGAGCTTATTCCTCCATTCCTTTAGACCATGACTGATCTTGCTTAGACCACACTTGGAGTACTGTGAACAGATCTGATCTCCATATTATAAACAGCACATGGAGGGACTGGAGAAAGCGTAAAAAGAATTACTAGGCTGATTCTAGAACTGAGAGGTTATAGCTATTAGTAAAGATTGAGCAGGCTGGGGCGCTTTTCTCTGGAAAAGAGAAGACTGAGGGGTGACCTGATAGAGGTCTTTAAGATTATGAAATGGTTTGATAGGGTGGACGTAGAGATGGTGTTTCCATTTGCGGGGGAGATCAGAACTATTGCTCAGAAATATAAGGTAGTCACTAATAAATCCAATAGGGAATTCAGGAGAACCCAGGGTGTGGTTAGAAGGTGGAACTCGTTACCACCGGGAGTAGTTGAGGCAACTGACATAGATGCATTTCAGAGGAAGCTAGTTGAACACATGAGGAAGAAAGGAATGGAAGGATATGCAGATACGGTTTGATGAAGTGGGGAGGGACAAGGCTCGTGTGGACCACAAAGACCGGCATGGACCTGTAGGGCCGAATGGCATGTTTCTGTGCTGTACATTCTGTGTAATTCTATGTAATTCTATGATCTGAATCTTAACTCCATTTACCCACCTTAGTTCCATATCCCTCAATACCCTTGCCTAATAAAAATCTATCAATCCCAGTTTTGACGAATTCAATTGAGCCCCAGCCTCAACAACATTTTGTGGAGGTATTTCAGATTTCCACTACTCTTTGTGTGAAGGAGTGATTCATGACATTACCCTTGAAAAGCCTAGCTCTAATTTTAAGGTTATACCTCCTTGTTCTGGACTCTTCCCACCAGAAGAAATGGTTTCTCTCTATCTACCCTATCAAATACTTTAATCATCTTAAACATCTCGGTTAGATCATCCTTTAATCTTCCATACTCACCCTAGTCCATGCAACCTGTCCTCATAAATGAACCATTTTTGCCCTGTTATCAATCTGCTTATTCTTCGCTGCAACCCCTCCAAGGCCAGTATATCCTTCCTGAGATGCAGAGCCCAGAATTGAATGCAGTGTCTCCAGATGCAATCTGACCAGAGCTTTATATAACTATAGCATAACTTCCAATACTTTGTATTCCAGCCCCCTTGAGATAAGTGCTAACATTCCATTAGCCATTTAAGTTAATTTTTGTACCTGTCCATTAGCTTTTAGTGATTTCTATACTTGGATCCCTAAATCTCACCATTGCGCCACAGTTCCTAGCTGCTCACCATTTAGAAAATAACCTGATCTTTCTTTCTCAGGTCTTTAGCAATTGTCTTCTCCCATCTACACAACTTACTGTGCCACCTAACTTAATGTCGTCAGCAAACTTGGATATAGGGCTCTTGATTTCTTCATCTGTGCCATTTATACATATAGTGAATTCTAAGGCCCCAGTACAGATCCCTGGGGGACATCACTAGCAATATCCTGCCAATTGGAATGCATACCCATTATCCCTGCTCTCTGTCTCCTACGTTCTAACCAATTCCCTACCCATGTCAATAGGTTGTCTCTAATTCCATGCACTTTCCCGGACAAATGTTCTACTTAATGTTAACATCACTTCTTTTGATCTATCCTGCGTTTCGTTTTGTTAGTAATTCAAATCTCAACACTTTGCATGAGCCAGGCATTGGCTAGATGAGTTGAAGGATAAATCTGTCATCAACCCCAGATCCCTTTCCTGATTCTCTATGATCTGTATTTCCCTCTTGGGTACTTCAACCCTCCCCAATCGTCATTATCCCAACACATCACTGCTTCTCGGCGTTCCAAAACTCCTACTGTCCCAGGCTTGAATTCCTCGTGAATTAGTCCACAGCTGCTCTCTGTGTCACTCTTGGCATTCTCCAAAAGCCCATCGAGAGCTCTGTCAATCGTTTCATACGGCCAGCAACACCCCCCTCCTCTGTTGCTGATCTTCCCACCCATCGCTCCCCTGAGGTCTAATCTCCCAATCTTTCTTACTATCACACTCACCCGACCCTCTACTAACAACTTGGTCTCTTCAATTGATCAACCAGCACCCCTATCAATTTCCATCGAGAATGATGCTTCACTCACGAGCAAGGCCCTGGCCATGCATGTGGATGTTTGTAAGATTGCGTTGACCAACTGTCTTTGACTGAGTCTTGGCTCACAATGGCAACATCTTATCACTTACTAAAGCCTCCCTAGCGGCTTGTACATTCCAACACATGTCCCTCCAACACATGTCCCTCCAACATGTCCCTCCAACACATGTCCCACCAACACATGTCCCTCCAACATGTCCCTCCAACACATGTCCCACCAACACATGTCCCACCACGTATCCCACCGACGTTTTTCCTAACAACATGTGTCCCATCACATATGACAGCACCACCACATGCCCCAACAACACATGTCCCAACAACACATGTCCCACCATATATCCCACCACCACGTATCCCACCACCACACGTCTCACCAACGCCGCTGTGATAGCACTGTGATCCTAATCGTTAATGGCACCTTAGGCTTTTCTCCTGCTCCTCTGGAACCTTCTCTTGCTTCAATCACCTCATCGTGATCCACCCTTCTGACCGCTCCATAATTTGTATTTGTCTACCGACCCCTACCCTCCCACCCCCACCACCCAGTCCCACCCGATTATCTTACCAAGATTTCCTTCCTCAGACTGTTCATTGAGCGACTCCTCGTCCTCGGTGGTTTCAATCTCCATGTCAGCCTCTATGTCCCTCTCTAGCCTTTTTTAACTGCCCACGTGTACCTTCGAAACTTCTCTCTCCATATAAACACTGTTACCCAAATTCACGACCACATCCCCACCACCACCACCCCAACTCCGCCCCCACCCAACCATCACCCGCCGATCTCTGGTGACCTCTCTACTCCTATGGCCATCTGCTCAGCTGCCTATGCTGCTTCCACTCCTTCCCAGCGCCCAACAAACGAAACCTTACTTCTAATTCCCCTAGCCCTAGTCTTGAATTTCATCTTTATTTCTCTCCTATTTCCCGCCATGTCCTCTCTGAACTCGGCTTGTCCACGAGATCCGGTTCCTTCGCCCTAACCCAAGAGAACGCAAAGACTTTTATTTTCATTCACAAAATAGTGAGACTACCGAGTGGTCCCTCCAACCGTTTTGCGTGTTTATCCAACATTAGTTTGCAGGGTGACCATTGCGTGGAACTAAATATTCCAGGGTACTTGATTTTTAGAAATGATTGTCAAAATGGAAAAGTTTGTGGCGGGGGTTGTGGAGTGTGGTAGCCCTGATAATAAAGGATGCAATGAAGACAATAGTGAGAGAGGAACTTAGCTCAGAAAATCAGGATGTAGAATCAGTATGGGAGCTAAGAAAGAACAAGAGACAGAAAATACTGGTGGGAGTAGTTTATAGGCCTCCTGACAGTAGTTATAGTGTTGGACAAAGTATAAATCAGGAAATTAAGAGGAGCATGTAACAAGGGTAATGTAATAATCGTGTGCGACTTTAATCCTCATACAGACTGGGCACACCAAATTGGCAAAAGACGTTTGGAAGAACAGTTCATGGAATGCATTCGAGGCAATTTTCTGGAACAATATGCCGAGAAACCAAATAGGAAAAAGATTATTTTAGATCTAGTATTGTTTAATGAGGCAGGGTTAATTAATAATATTATGTGTAAGGATCCTCTGGGGAAGAGTGATCAAGATGTGATAGAATTTCATATTGAGTTTGAGAGTGATGTAGTTAAATCTGAAACTCGGGACTTAAATTTAAGCAAAGCCAATTACGTAAGTATGAGGGACAAGTTGCTTAAGGTAGATTGGGAAATTAGATTAAAAGATGTGATGGTGGATAAGCAATGACGAACATTTACAGAAACAATTGATAATTCTAAACGAATATACATTGCCTTGAGGAATAAAGCTGCATGGGAGAAGTGATCGAACCGTAGCTAACTAGACACGTTAAGGTTAGTGGTAAACGAAGAGGCTTACAATGTTGCCAAAAATAGTAAGCCTGAGGATTAGGAGGGTTTAAGAAATCAGCAGAGGACGACCAAAACAATTGATAAAGAGGGAGAAAGTTGAGTATGAATGTAAACTAGCAAGAAATATAAAAACAGATTTTAAGAGCTTCTGCAAGTATGTAAAAGAGAAAGGGATTAGCGAATGTAAACGTGGGTCCCTTAGCGGCAGAGTCAGGAGAAATTAAAATGGGGAATAAGGAAATAGCAGAGACGTTAAATTAATACTTTTTATCTGTCTTCATAGTAAAAGACACGAAAAGCATACTGGAAATAGTGTGGAACCAAGGGTCTAATGAGAGTGTGGAACTTAAAGCAATTATGTTTAGTAAAGAAAAAGTACTGGACAAATTAATGAGGCTAAATGCCAACAAATCCCCTGTACCTGATGGCCTACATCCTCGGGTTTTAAAAGAGGTGGCTGTCGAGATAGTGGATGCATTGGTTTTTATCTTCCAGAATTCCCTAGTTTCGAGAACGGTCCCTGTGGATTGGAAGGTAGCAAATGTAAACCCACTATTCAAGAAAGGAGGGAGAGAGAAAAAACAGAGAACTATAGATCAGTTAGCCTGACATCAGTAGTAGGGAAAATGCTGGAATCTCTTATTAAGGACATAGTAACAGGGCACTTAAAAAAATCATAATATGATTAGGCAGAGTCAACATGTTTTTATGAAAGGGAAATCGTATATAACCAGTCTATTAGAGTTTATTGAGGATGTAACTTGCAGGGTAGATAAAGGAGAACCAGTGGATGTTGTATATTTGGATTTTCAAAAGGCATCCGATAAGGTGCCACACAAGAGGCTGTTACACAAGGTTAGGGCTCATGGGATTGGTGTAATTTTTTAGCGTGGATTGAGCATTGGTTGACAGAGAGCAAACAGAGAGTAGGGATAAACATTTCATTATTAGTTTGGCGGGCTGTAACTAGTGTGCTGCCACAAGGATCGGTGCTTGGGCATTAGCTATTTACAATCTATATTAAAGACTTTGATGAAGGGACCCAATGTAATTTATCCAAGTTTGCTGACGACAAAAAGCTAGGTGGGAAAGTAAGCTGTGAGGAGGTCGCGAAGATGCTGCAAAGTGATATAAACAGGTTGAAGGAATGGGCAAGAAGGTGGCAGATCGAGTATAATGTGGGAAAATGTAAGGTTATTCACTTTGGTAGGTAGAATAGAAAAACAGAATATTTTTAAACGGTGAGAGCCTAAGAAACGTTGGTAGTCAGAAGGATTTGGGTGTCCTTGTACATGAATCACAGAAAGTTAACATGCAGGTACAGCAAGCAATTAGGAAGGCAAATGGTATGATAGCCTTTATTGCAAAGGGTTGGAGTATAAGAGTAAGGAGGCCTTGTTGCAATTTTATAGGGCTCTGGTAGACCACACCTGGAGTACTGTGCACAGTTTTGGTCTCCTTCCCTAAGGAAGAATGTAAGCAATCTTACAACACCAGGTTATAGTCCAACAGTTTTATTTGAAAATCACAAGCTTTCGGAGCTTTCCTCCTTCGTCAGGTGAGTGAATGAGTTTACACTCACCTGACGAAGGAGGAAAGCTCCGAAAGCTTGTGATTTCAAATAAAGCTTTTGGACTATAACCTGGTGTTGTAAGACCCCTTACATTTGTCCAGCCCAGTCCATCACCGGCATCTCCACATCACGAGTATATTCAAGGCCGAGATCGATAGATTTGTATATTCTAGGGGAATCGAGGAACATGGGGAGCTGGCGGAAAAGTGGAGTTGAGGTTGAAGATCAGCCATGATCTTATTGAATGTCGGAGCAGGCTCGAGGGGCCATATGGCCTACTTCTGCTCCTATTTCTTATGGTCTTATATTCTTATTCCGTTTCAACTTCAGATGCCCGAAAAAACGTGCAGTACCGCCATCTGTCGGTCAGTAATGCTAACACAAAAGATGATCACTGTTCTCAATCCCTTTTGGGCTTGGGCAGAACTTTTGTGTTGCGGGCCGAATCACATAAAATCGACACTGAAAAGTGATAAGCAACTAAATATTTTGAAAATGACAATCTAACATCGATGGTTTTCCTTCTTTATTGTAGTGTGGAGACAATGTCATATTTCCCTTTCGTCAGAAAAGCTTCACTCCCTGACAGGCAGGCGGGGGAATTAGCTGGAGTACCAGTCATCTCAGAAATGTGCATTTTCACACATCACATTACTTTCAAACAATGGGAGTTCGGCCGAAACTTTCCAAAGATATTCACAGCTTTAATATTACTCTGGCTTTCATTTCGAAGCGCTCTGTAGGGGGCTGATTACATAGAATTAGATAGAATGTACAGCACAGAATCGGACCATTCGCTCCTGCTGGTCGATGCCAGGGTTTATATCCCACATTTTAATGACCGCTTCCCCACCCTGCCCCCACAGCCCTCTGTTCCATTCTCCCTCGTGTATGTATCTAGCCCCCCTTTGATGCATCACTGCCACCTGCTTCAACCACTCCGCCTGCCAGCGACTTTCACATTCTCTGTGAGAAGAATTTCCTCCTAAATTCTCAGTTAAAGGGACAACCGGCTTGTCGTAGCTCCAAAACCAAGTTGGGTGAAGTTTCTTGTGCAAGGCAGTTTGTTAGCTCGGCGAGCCAATCAGCGACAGAGGGAGGGGTCAAAGGCCCAGCTTCTCTCTCTCTTTCTCCCTCTCACTTCTTCTTTCCATTTCTTTTTCATTCCAGTTACCTCTCCTATTTCACTACACCCCCTCTCTCTCATTGCTCTTTGCTTATTTGCTGCCTCTCTTTTTCATACTCTCTCTTTCGTCCCACTGTCTCATTGCACTTGTCACTCATTCCCGCCCGCTCTCTCTTTTTATCTTCCTATCCAGTCTCGCTGATAACCCTCTTTCAATTTCTCCTTGATTCTCTCGCATTGTTTCTCACTGTTTCTCTTCCACTCCTATGTTTCATTCCTCTCTGTCACTCTGTTCCATTTGGATAACATCGCCACAACTGCAAATTCAAAGTTGGATAATTGATTTCAGAGTGTGAATATCAATTAATTATTTTAAAGGCAAACACCTGGGAATGAATCGTTAATCAGAGTTAACCACGGTACCAGAAGAATGCTGTAACCATGAGCCAATGGGAAGACTTAAAAAAATTGGATACAGAAACAGGCCATTTGACTCAACAGGTCCGTGTCGGCGTTTATGCTCCACAAGAGCCTCCTCCACCCTATTCCTTTCTCGCTCATATATTAATCCAGCTTCCCCTTAATTGCATCAATACTATTCGCCTAAACTACTACTTGTGGTAACGAGTTCCACATTCTCACTGCTCTCTGGGTAAAGAAGTTTCTCCTGAATCCCCTATTCGGTTTATTGGTGACTATATTATATTTATAACCCCTAATTTCTGTCTCCCCTACAAGTGGAAACATTTTCTCTACGTCTAACCTATCAAATCGCTTCATAATTTTAAAGACCTCTATCAGGTCACCCCTAAACCTTCTGTTTTCTGGAGAAAAGAGTCCCAGACAGTTCAGTCTTTCCTGATAAGTATATCTCTCAGCTTTCGAATCATCCTACTAAATCGTTTTGCACCTGTCCAGTGTAATATGGATACCCTATTTGTAATATGGAGATCAGAACTGTACACAGTGTGGTCTAACTAACGTTCTATGCACGTTTAACATATTTCCCTTCGCAGAGATTCTTAAACTAAAATGTGCAAGACAGCTGCAATTCTGCTTTTCTGATTCCAGTCGGTTGCTGGAGGAATACGAGGATAGAATTATGGAGAAATTATAACACGCAAACAGGCCGTTCGGCCCAACCACTTCGTGTTGGTGTTTATCCTCCACACGAGCAATAGCCCTAATCCCATGTGCGTGCTCTGCTCCCAATTCCCTTCAACCGTCGATCGAACCTATTCTTAAATGTTGACATGGTCTCTGCTTCATTCCACAGCCTCGCAACACTTGCTTTAAAATGTCCCTCCTGCTCCCTGCCCGAAATACCATTTATATCTGATCAATCTCCACTCGTTCGGACTCCCGGAAACCTCCTGTGTCTCTATACTCGGTTCCAACCCTTCTGAAATTTAAAGACGGCCACTAAATTACCCCCATTCTCCTTTGTTACAAGGAAAACAGCCACAGTTTTTGAATAAAAGAAGGAAGTACCATTTAGTTGGCGCCTTTTATGACCTCTGGACGTCCAAAGCGCTTTACAGCCAATGAAGTACATTTGAAGTACAGTCACTGTTATAATGCAGGAACCGCGACGGTCAAATTGCACTCAGCAAGGCCCCACATACAGTAATGTGATAATGATCAGATAATCTGTTTTAGTGGTGTTGATTGAGGGATAAATATTTGGCTCAGGACACCAGGGAAAACTCTCCTGCTCTCCTTCGAAATAGTGGCGTGGGATCTTTTACATTCACTTGAGACGGCAGCCGGGGCCTCGGTTTAACGTCTCATCTGAAAGACGGGACATGTGACGGTGCAGCAGGCTCTCAGCCCAATATTCAGTCCCAGTGAGGTCATTGATTCTCATCCCCAAGAATGATAATGATGAAATCGAGCCCACCATCACTTACCTCCTTTATTTGAGATTCTAATCTCCACGGTTTAACAGAGAAATTCACTCTTTTTAATCCGGTTTGCACCACAGGCTAAATGACCAGAAATTGGAATTTCAAATCCACGCATTTCCATGTTCCCCTCGTATCGCAGAAAGCAATTTCAGGGCTAAAATCTGATTTTGGAAACAGAACCACAAACTGATTTCTCTTCTCTCTCACCTCAGTTTGATTCCACGAATGACTGGTCAATTCCCGTTTTGTGGAACTTCAGCCCCCGATTCCAACTGTTCTCGAAAACACAGCGCAATCGTTATTGAGTTCCCAAACTTCGACAGTACACATAATCCACAGATCCATTTTTAATTGTTCTTTGCATTTATTTCACTACAGGTCCGCTTACAACGCCAGGGATATCCCCTGATCAATCGACTGGTGTTTATTTGAAAGGAGAGACGGCTACCATTACCTGCACCGTGACCGGAGACTATCCCAATAAAAACTTCTATTTTTACAGAGATAGACGACTGCTGTCCACTGATCAGATCATCACAAATGACAACGTTGGAACATTCCCGGTTACCAGAGCAGACCAAGGAGGGCGGTACCAGTGCAAATATGAAACATTCATCAATAGCATGTGGTTATCGTCTCAGATCAGCGAGGCTGTGACGGTCACTATAGCAGGTGAGTGAAGGGGGCTGAGATTGTTAATATTTCAACGCCCTTGATAAGTACAAAAATTCCTACTTGATTAAATATAACTGAGTTTAATATTCACAGGGAGCGTCTCTGCGCTCAGCTCCTGACATGGTCTTTGTAACAATGTTTACTATTCACAGAGAGAGTCTCTTCGCTCAGCTTCTGACAGGGTCTCTGTAACAGTGTTTAATATTCACAGAGAGGGTCTCTGCACTCAGCTCCTGACATGGTCTATGTAGCAGCGTTTAATATTCACAAAGAGGGTCTCTGCGCTCATCTTCTGACAGGGTGTCCGCAACAATGTTTACTATTCACCGAGAGCTTCTCCGCGCTCAGCTCCAGACAGGGTCTCTGTAACAGTGTTTAATATTCAGAGAGAGGCCATCGGCGCTCAGCTCCTGACAGGGTCTTTGTAAAAGTTTAATATTCACAGAGGGGGTCTCTGCGCTCAGCACCTGACAGGGTCTCTGTAACTATATTTAATGTTCACAGAGAGGGCCTCTGCACTCAGATCCTGACAGAGTCTATGTAACAGTGTTTAATGTTCACAGAGAGGGTCTGTGCGCTCAGCTCCTGACAGGGTCTCTGTAACAATGGGGTAGATTTCCGCCACGGCAGTTGTGTAAAACGGGCAGGATTGGACATGGAACCACAATCTGATTTATTTTCTCTCGTACCTCAGTTTGATTCCACGAATGAATGGCCAATTCCAGTTTTGTCGAATTTCAGTCCTGATGCAAACTGTTCCCGACAACACAGCACAATCGGTATTGAGTTCCCAACCTTCCACCGTACACATAATCCACAGATCCATTTCTAATTGTTCTTTCCATTCATTTTGCCACAGATCCGATAACAACGCCAAGGATATCCCCTGATAAACCGACTGGGGTGTATTTGAAAGGAGAGACGGTTACCATTACCTGCATCGTGACCGGATACTATCGCGATAAAACCTTCCATTTTTACAGAGGTAGCCCACCGGTGTACTCTCATCAAGTCCTCGCAAAGGACAACATTGCAACATTCAAGGTCAGCAGAGCAGATCAAGGAGGGCGGTACCAATGTCAATATGGAACCACCGTCAATAGAAGGCAGTTATTGTCCCAGATCAGCGAGGCTGTGACGGTCACTATAGCAGGTGAGTGAAGGGGTGCAGAGATTATTAAAATGTTTATTCAACACCATTAGAGGTAGATTTTGACTGTGCGCTCGCGTAGAATGGATGATAGTGAATCGGCAGGCTGTTTCACATATCTCCCGATTTTTATTTCCATTGACTTCAATGTAGATGATAATTGGGTGGTGTATAAAACGGGTGGAGTATAAAATGTGCTGCTGAAGCTCGAGCGCCCGTTCTTCAGTAAAAATGGAGTAGAAATCCGCCACGGGCAGTTGTGTAAGACGGGCGGGATCGGATCGGCCGCCTGATATCAGCCCGATCCGATATTCAGTTCCAGTGATGTCATTGATTCACATCCCCAAGAATGATAAATAAATAAATCGACCATCACTTCTCTCCTTTATTTGAGGTTCCAATCTCCACGGTTCAGCAGAGAAGTTCACTCTTTGATATCCGGTTTGTACCATAGCCTAAATGACAAAGAATGGGAATTTCAAATCAGCGCATTGTCCATGTTCCCCTCGTATCGCAGGGTGCAATTTCAGGACTAAAACCTAATTTTGGAAATAGAACCACAAACTGATTTCTTTTCTCTCGCACCTCAGTTTGATTCCACTAATGAATGATCAATTCCTGTTTTGTCGAATCTCAGCCGCCGATACAAACATTTCCCCTCAACACCGCACAATCGGTATGGAGTTCCCAAACTTCCACCGTAACTTAATCCACAGATTCATTTCCAATTGTTCTTTCTGTTTATTTTACCACAGATACGCCGAAAAAGCCACGGATATCCCCTGATCAACCAAGTGGCGTGTATTTGAAAGGAGAGACGGTGACCATTACCTGCACCGTGGCCGGAGACTATCGCGATAAAACTTTCCATTTTTACAGAGATCGCCGACTTCTGAACTCTCATCAAATCATCACAAAGGACAACATTGGAAAATTCAGAGTCACCGGAACAGACCAAGGAGGGAGCTACCACTGTAAATATGGAACCTCCGTCAATAGAAGGCAGTTTTGGTCCCAGCTCAGCGAGGCTGTGACGGTCACTATCGCAGGTGAGTGAAAGGGGCGGGAGGAGCAGAGATTGTTGAAATATCTATTCAACAGCATTAGGGGTAGATTATGACTAGGCGTTATCGTAGAATGGAGGATAGTGAATCGGCAGAGCGTTTCTCATCTCTTCCGGTTTTTCTTTACATTGACTTCAATGGAAATGATAATTGGGTGGTGTTTAAAATCTGTGGAGTATAAAATGTGCTCGATCGCCCGTTTCAGGCCTCCGCCTCAGACGGATTTATATTCCACTGTCAGAAATTTATGATATCAATCCCGACTAAAACTTTACCTCACAACCCAGGGTGATAGTTGGAGAATAACTTTAAACGAACACGCCCGGCGGAAAGGGGAGGGTTCGGGCGCTAAATTGGGCTGTGTAGCGCCCATTGTTTCGGCCCGTGTTGCGCCCATTGTTTCGGCCCGACACGGCCTCTTCGCTATCCAAGATGGCGTCTTGGATGCTCACGCACGTTTCCAGCGTGATGTGCGCCAGACGCTATTTTAGTATAGGAGTTAGCGCAGGCTAACAAATCACTGGACACACACACTGGCAGCTATTCAACCATGACAGGCACATCATCCAAACACGCGTCGCACTTTCTTGCAGGAGAAGATGTTGCATATCAGGAAGCAGCAAGTGGCGGTGGCATTTAGCCCATCGAGCCTGTTCTGCCGTTCAATGAGATCACGGTGGACCTGTGACCTAACTCCATATACCTGCCTTAGCCCAATATCCCTTAATACCCTTGGTTCACAGAAATCTATCAATCTCCGAATTAACTTTCACAAGTAAGCCAGCATCAACTGCCGTCTGCAGAATACCATTCGAACTGTTTCCCACCCTTTGCATGCAGAAGCATTTCCTAAATTCACTCCAACACGTCCTTGCTCTAAATGTTAGGCCATGTCCCTGCATCCTAGTATTCAAGAGTGGGAGAGTCTCCAAGAACAGTTACAAATGTCTCGGCAGCCAGGACCACTCGGCTCCAGACCTCATTACATCCTGGGTCCAAACATGGACAAAAGAGATGAATTCCAGAGGTGAGGTGAGAGTGACTGCCCTTGACATCAAGGCAGCATTTGACCGAGTGTGGCACCAAGGAGCCCTAGTAAAATTGAAGTCAATGGGAATCAAGGGGAAAACTCCAGTGGCTGGAGTCATACCTAGCACAAAGGAAGATGGTAGTGGTTGTTGGAGGCCAATCATCTCAGCCCCAGGGCATTGCTGCAGGAGTTCCTCAGGGCAGTGTCCTAGGCCCAACCATCTTCAGCTGCTTCATCAATGACCTTCCCTCCATCATAAGGTCAGAAATGGGGATGTTCGCTGATGACTGCACAGTGTTCAGTTCCATTCGCAACCCCTCAGATAATGAAGCAGTCCAAGCCTGCATGCAGCAAGACCTGGACAACATCCAGGCTTGGGCTCATAAGTGGCAAGTAACATTCGCACCAGATAAGTGCCAGGCAATGACCATCTCCAACAAGAGAGAGTCTAACCACCTACCCTTGACATTCAACGGCATTACCATCACCGAATCCCCCACCATCAACATCCTGGGGGTCACCATTGACCAGAAACTTAACTGGACCAGCCATATAAATACTGTGGCTACGAGAGCAGGTCAGAGGCTGGGTATTCTGCGGCGAGTGACTCACCTCCTGACTCCCCAAAGACTTTCCACTATCTACAAGGCACAAGTCAGGAGTGTGATTGAATACTCTCCACTTGCCTGGATGAGTGCAGCTCCAACAACACTCAAGAAGCTCGACACCATCCAAGATAAAGCAGCCCGCTTGATTGGCACCCCATCCACCACACTAAACATTCACTCCCTTCAACACCGGCGCACTGTGGCTGCAGTGTGCACCATTCACAGGATGCACTGCAGCAACTCGCCAAGGCTTCTTCGACAGCACCTCCCAAACCCGCGACCTCTACCACCGAGAAGGACAAGGGCAGCAGGCGCATGGGAACAACACCACCTGCAAGTTCCCCTCCAAGTCACACACCATCCCGACTTGGAAATATATCGCCGTTCCTTCATTGTCGCTGGGTCAAAATCCTGGAACTCCCTTCCTAACAGCACTGTGGGAGAACCGTCACCACACGGACTGCAGCGGTTCAAGAAGGCGGCTCACCACCACCTTCTCGAGGGCAATTCGGGATGGGCAATAAATGCCGGCCTTGCCAGCGACGCCCACATCCCGTGAACGAATAAAAAAAACAATAATCCAGCCACTAATTTGTATATCCTGCATGGTCGCTTTAAATAGCGCCGGTGAGTGTCCTCCAGGCAATCTTAGACACGTTCAGATGGTCGGGGTTAAGACTGTGCGTTGAGTTGTGCGTTAAGTCCCAAAATGGTGTTTATCACTCTAAATCAGCGTTGCACACTGATTGAAGCCATTTTCTCCCTACTTTACATGATTCCGGCTTCATAATCTTCGCCCACTGCTAACTCCAATACCAAGATGGCATCTGGTGCACATCACGCTGCAAATGTGCGTTCGCATGCAAGACGCCATCTTAGATGTTGGAGAGGCCACATAGCGCCGAATCAACGGGCGCTACACGGCCTAATTTAGCGTCCTCAGTTTCTCCAGTCTTTCCACTTATCAGAAGTCTTTCATCCCTTTTACTTTTCTAGTAAATCTCCTCTGTACCTTTCTAACGTCTTGACATCCCTCCTAAAGTGTGGTGCGCAGATTTCGCCGCAATACTACAGCAGGGGCCTAACCAGTGTTTTGTAAATGTTTAGCACAACTTCCTTGCTTTTGTA
This sequence comes from Heptranchias perlo, assembly GCF_035084215.1. Classification (NCBI taxonomy): domain Eukaryota; kingdom Metazoa; phylum Chordata; class Chondrichthyes; order Hexanchiformes; family Hexanchidae; genus Heptranchias; species Heptranchias perlo. The sequence continues at coordinate 4,187,163 of NW_027139623.1, read as the reverse complement.
TCCTGTAAATCTGTTTATAAAGAATTCAGTATCCCCTTTAGCGGCCTTCTCAATTTGTCCTGCCACCTTGAAAGTTTAATGTATGTACACCCCCAGGTCTCTTTGTTCCCGCACCCCCTTTAAATTTGTACCATTTAGTTTATATTGCCTCGCCTCAATCTTCCTACCAAAATGAATTAATTCGCACTTCGCTGTGTTAACTTTCATCTGCCATGTGTCTGCCCATTTCACCAGTCTGTCTATGTCCTCCTTGAGTTTGTGACCATCCTCCTCACTTCTTTCTATGTTTCGTATCTCCTGCAAAATTTGAAATTATGCCCTCTGTATCCAAGTGCAGGTCATTACCATATATCAAAAAGAGCAGCGGTCCCAACCGCGACCCATGGGTGACACGACTGCACACTTCATTCGAGTTTGAAAATCAACCATTCACCACTACTCTCTGCTTTCTGTCTCTTTGCTAATTACGTATCCACGCATCCACTGCCCTTTAATCCAATGGGCTTCAATTTTGCCAACAAGTCTATTGTATGGCACTTTTTGAAACGCCCTTTGAAGGTCTTTATATAAAACATCAACTACATTACCCTTATCAATCTTCTCCACTACTTCATCAAAGAACTCAATCAAATTAGTCCAACACGATTTACCTTTAACAAATCCGTGCTGGCTTTCATTTATTAACCCATATTTTCCCAAGTGCCAATTAATTTTGTCCCGGGTTATTGTCTCTAAAAGCTTCACCACCATCGACGTTAGTCTGACTGGCCTGTCGTTGCCGGGTTCATCCCTCCACAATTTCCACCCGTACTTTTCTCAGCAAGCTAGGATGCATCCCATCCGAACCGGGTGACTTTTCTACTCTGAGCTTTGCTAACATTTTCCGTGCCTCCTCTTTATCTATTCTCATCCTATCCAGTTTCTCCGCCTTTACTGGAACATTGGCAGCATCCGCTTCCTCAGTGAAGACAGATGCAAAGTACTCATAAGGTATCTCAGACATGCCCTCTGCCTCCACAAGAAGATCGCCTTTTTGGTCCCTAATCGGCCCCACCCTTCCTTTGACTTCCTTTTTACTATTAACTCCACTGAGTGTAGTGTCACCTCACGAGGCACCTCCAAACTGGCTGGACTTGTCACATTACAGGTTTCTCTGTCAGATAACCGAAACTGCGTGCCGAGATTTTCAAAATAACCATGTAACTCGGAGTACTTTAATGAATTACATTCTGGTTTTCCATATCATCTCACTGGGTTGGATTTCGACAGTAACGCCCAAACCTGCGACCTCCAACACCTGGAAGGACAAAGATAGCAGCTGGATGGGAACAGCATTACCTCCAAATTTCCCCCAAGTTACAAATCATATCGACTGAGACATATATCGCTTTTCTTTCATCGTCACTGTGTAAAAATCCTGGAACTCCCTACCTAGCAGCATCGATGGAGCACTTTCACCACATGGACTGCAGCTGTTCAACAAGGAGGCGGCTCACCACCACTTTCTCAAGTGGCAATTAGGGACGGGCAACAAATGATGGCCTGCCCAGCATCGCGCTCATCCCAGAGCCCGCTAACACTTAACTCCTTTATTTGAAATGGGAATCTCCACTGTTTAGATTGGGTTTGTTTTCCTTGGAGCAGAGGAGGCTGAGGGGGGACATGATTGAGGTGTACAAAATTATGAGGGGCACAGATAGGATGGATACTAAGGAGCTTTTTCCCTTCGTTGAGGGTTCTATAACAAGGGGACATAGATTCAAGGTAAAAGGCGGGAGGTTTAGAGGGGATTTGAGAAAGAACTTTTTCACCCAGAGGGTGGTTGGAGTCTGGAACTCACTGCCTGAAAGGGTTGTGGAGGCAGGAACCCTCACAACATTCAAGAAGAATTTGGATGAGCACTTGAAATGCCATAGCATACAAGGCTACGGACCAAATGCTGGAATATGGGATTAGAGTAGACAGGGCTGATGGCCGGCGCGGACACGATGGGCCGAAGGGCCTCTATCCGTGCTGTATAACTCTATGACTCTTTTTAATCAGGTTATGGCTCGGCTAAGTTACCACAAATGCGAATTTAAAATCAATGCCTTCCCTCTGTTCCTCTGGTATCCCAGAGGGAAATTTGAGGGATAAACGCTGATTTTGAAAATAGAACCCCAACTGATTTATTTTCTTCCGTTTGACCCCACTAATGAATGGCCAATTCCCCCTTTGTATATATTATCCTCCTCAGTGCTTACAACGATGTTACGTGTCATCTGCAAACTTTGAAATTATGCCCTGAATACCTAAGTCCAGGATATTAATATTTTGGTTCACAAAAATAAATCTCTATTGCGTTTGAATCGTTCGTCACTACTTTTTCCTTTCGTATTACAGGTCTACCCAAACCAAATATATCAGTGGATTCTCGTCTTGTTTTGAAGGGAGGAAAAGTTACCTTTAATTGTACAACTCCCGGGGTCCTTCCTGGCTTCACATTTTACTTATACAGACACGGAGAAGCGAATTACTCGGATGTCCAGACTGCTGCACGGGACAATTCTGTCACTTTCACCATCACGAATATAGATCACACCGATGGAGGAAATTACACCTGTCTGTATAAAGGGGATGTGAGGGGAAGGCTGCTAACGTCGGCTGAGAGTGACCCTGTATATATAACTGTAAGAGGTGAGTGAGATTCACACGGTGAATGTGTTCATCCGACCGCAGTACAACGTGTTCTTGTTACATTTCAGTCTGCATTCCGTGTTGTATTTAACGATCAAAACTGGCGTGGAAATGACATCCGGGGGTAATATTTGGTCTTCGGCGGTATCGGATCATGCATTCGTTTTACTCCCCGCCCGATATTCAACCCCATTGGCTTCAATAGAACTTGAATATCGGGCGCAGCGTAAAACAGGCGGCCGATGCGAAACCGTCCAGTTTGCGCTATCGCCCAATGGCCTCTTAACGCTTATTTCACGAACTGTTCGCTATTTATCCTGTTACTGGGGAAAGGTTAAATCACCAAACGTCGAACGGTTTTATTTCTCCAACTCTGATGAAAAGTTTGATTCACTAGTTGTGTCCTTTAGTTCCTCTCCGATCCCCTAATAGTCCAGGGTCGACTCCCAGAGAAGCTGAGAAAAAATAACACCCATTCTAGCAACTTTAACACAAGGTAATTTGAAACTAGTAAGCAAAATGCACAAAACAGATGCTGTAAACAGAGAGCCCGTCAGTGAGCTTCTGTGGAGAGAGCAGGTGAGTTCTGATCAAGGTCCCCACCTGAACCGTCACCACATCTGTTCACTCTGTCAATGTGCAATTTTGACCCAGTGATCATTCAGAATGAAACTTACAGAATGAAACTGATTCATTCCCACACTGTCGCTATTATACTTTTGACACCAGCTGGTAATAATTAAACATTCACCTTGTTCCAGGTCCACGGTTAATATCCAATGAATGAATCAATGAATTAATGAGGCAATTAATTAATCGACCAATGACAATTGAGCTTTGTGCCGAGTCGTTTTTAACAGGTGCATCGTGATGTCATCAAGGTCCCAAACCACTCACGGCCCCATTACTGATTCACTGACTTTGAAGCATTGAATCAATGGGGGGGGGGGAGTTTTATGGGGGGTAAAGAGAGGAGGTGATACAGACTTAGAGTATCAGAGACTGAGGTACGTTATCAAAACAGTGCAAAGCTCGGTACAGTGCAGGAGAGTGGTATTAATTGGACAGCTCCTTAAAAGAGCCAGCACAGTCACAATGGGCAGAATGGCCTCCTTCTGCGCTCTAAGATTCTGTGTGAATATTTTAATGCCTTATGTTTTTCTGTTAGGCGGCCCCCTCCGGATTCTACACCGCCCCAGTACCTATTTTACTTCTGTCAAGCAGCATATTATTTATTCCGTGTAGATAATGTGGGTTAACTTGATTCCACTGTGTCCCTTTATCTCATTTAGATAGATTCGTTGCGCTGGAGGTTGGTGTTGGCTCTGCTGTGGTTCTGATTCTTATCCTTGCTCTGTTGGGTGTGTGTTTCTGGAAGAAAGGTGGGTTAAACAGTATGTAATATCCGTTCATTACCAACACACGGACCAAGCTAACTGTCGTCTCCTTTCTTCCCCACCACTAACCATCCACCATCTGACCCCTAACCTCGGACAGTAAATATAAGGAGATCATGAACTGAAAGGTGAAATCGCTGGTGGCGAAGCTGAAAGATACCTGGTCTGAAATCTGTCTCTGGAGCTGGCGCAAAACGGGCGGTATCACGATTGCCGCCTGTTATTCACCCCACCCGATATTCAGTCCCATTGATGTGAATTGAACTGAACGTCAGGTGGAGCGTATAAAGGGCGCCCAATGCCTTACCGCCCGTTTTGCGCTACTGCCCAAAGACCAATTTAGATCCCATAGTGTCACATTATGAAGAATGACGAGAAAAACTCGGGCTTCTCAGTCTGGAAGGAAACATCTGAGAGGTGATTGTATGGAGTTTCTTAAGATAGTAAATGTTATGGAAGAGATAAATCTAAAACATGACATGAAATGAAGTTATATGTTTGGGCAAAGAGAGACAGGTACAAACTGGTAAAAGATCATCTAAGTTGGATATAAGGAAGTTCTTCATCACGCAGTGATCATGCTAGGGATGGACTCCCAGTTACAGTTCTGGAAGCGAATACCTTGGAATCATTGACAGCATATTGAGATACAGCAACGGGGGTGGGGGCTGTACGTTCTTTCTGGGGGGAGCGGGTGAATTAAGATGCAATGAATGCCCTTCCTCATCTGTAAATACTTTGTGATCCAAAGTTGAAAACAACCCTCTTCTGCCTGGGCCTCTTCTGACCACTCTACTTCCTAACCCTTCCCACTCACCCTTGTGTGAACCTCTCCAACCTGATTCTATATATTTTTATATCTCCTCATCCATCACCATTAAATTCATCTCTTCCATAAAACCCACGAACTGCTCACATGACACTTTCCCTTCTGAGCTTCTCGCCACCCAAATTCCTCACCTCAGTTGCCTGAGTACCAATCCACTGATCTTGTCCCTCCCTTTTGCCTCAGTAGTCATATCCTGCAGAACTGCTGTCATCACACAATTCCCAGGAAATCCATCTCTCAATCCTCCCTGCTCTCCAGCTCCCCATATCCAAAGGCCGCTTTTTCTATGAAGTGTTTAAAGGTGAGGTTCTGTTACAAGTATGCTCCGATTTCTCCCACCACTTCCTGTTCAAGGCCTACCCATCAAGCTTCCATCCATCCATCCATAATACCAGTCACTTCCTGTGTGACTGCTTACGTGGCTTGTTATCATTCCTCTTCTTCCTCGACTCCTCCACTCCTTTAAAATATCGGTCATTCCTCAAGTGTCTGTCCTCCATACACCGCCTCTCTGGAACTGCCCCGTTTATTTCCACTCCTACCTCTCACATCATAGTCCTAACATTTCATCCATTGACATCGCCTCCCTTGGCTGCACAATCACCTCTGCCGTGCCCAGGATTATCTCCTTTGACCCACTCATCTTCATCATCCATACCCTACAGCTTAACTACATCGTTGAGCAGTATGGGGTCCACTCTCCTCGGTACACTTACTCTCTATCTCTCAGCGTCCTCCATGGCCACCACAGCGGTGACCACTCGCTCCAACTGATTAACAAACATTGAGACATTTGCAGCCAACACGTTGTCCAGATTAACATATGTAAACACCAAAGCCATCTTCTTCAGCTCCTCAAATCCTTGATGTACTTCTGGCCTGTCAATGGAGAGTGAAATTAGGCGGCTTCTGGAATGGGAACCCTGTCCGTACCCGCCCGGTTCCCACTCGGCGGGTTAGGTTAAAATTATACCATACCGGGTTTGTCCATAATAGAGTTGGATGTGGTAACGGGAGGGAGATGGTTCTGGAGAATAAGTTTCAGTGGCCCAAAGACCTTTACTGCTCCTTGACCTTTCTCATGTTCCCATTTTGTTAGCCAGTAATTGGATCCGTATTTCTAATACTTATGTTTTCTTCTCAGGGACGTGTAAACGCAACAGAGAAATGAGGTGAGGCATTAAGTGTTGAATTTTAAATTTCAACCGTACGCAACCGAAATAAAACCCACCAGCAAGCATTCGGAACAATTTGTCTGTATTCTGCATTTTAAATTTTAGAATCGAGCTCTCCCACTCGCAGTCACACTTACACTCACACTCAAACACACAATCACACACACGTACACACACACACAATCACACATACATACACGAACACAAACACATATCAAACACAATCACACGCACACACACGCGCACACACTCACCCAAGCATGTGCAGGTTTCATTTACTTGAATAATTTTCATTTTATCTCCGTTTCATTTCTTTAAATGTCTTTTCAGCCACGTTGTTATTATGCTATGGCCTTTCTCATCTGGGGATCCCTCATTACCCACCGCTCAATGAGATCAGAAATTCCTCTGTTTGCTCTGTGTAATGACATCGTGAATACATTTGTGACGATGTCGTTAAACAGAGCAAACAGAGTAATTGTGAAGCAGTGTGGGAGAACCTTCACCACACGGACTGCAGCGGTTCAAGAAGGCGGGTCACCATCATCTTTTCAAGGGCAATTAGGGATGGGCAATAAATGCTGGCCTCGCCAGCGACGCCCACATCCAGTGAACGAATTAAAAAAATGTCGTTCCTTAGTTATTTCTCGCCAAGTGGATTCTGCGCTTGTAAAAAGGACTGTCCAACGGGAGGAAATATTCTCAAACGATTTAATGATGTCGCTACATATAGTGAAAGCAGGACACGGTTCCTCAATAATCGCCCTACACGTCAAACAAATTGTTAGTTTTCGGGCAAGAAAAAAAAATTCTCAGGAATATACTTGGTTTTGCAACAGTTGGATAAAACCATTCTCCTGACCATGCACCGAGGGTCATTAATACATATAAGGCGGGATCCATTCACTACCTGTCCAAACATATGAGCTGTGCCATGCAAAATAAAATGATTGAATTGACGATTTCTATTCTTTTAAGGACCACGGCGCCTCCTAGCGACCAAACCAACGAAGCCCTGACATGTAAGTTCTTTTTTGTATTCGTGCATCCGGAATTACCTTTGGCGTTTAATGTTTTCTTTTACATTTAACGAACAAGACTAAACAAAAACCTATTAACAGTAATAGTTTGTAGACTTTGTATTGTATTTAGCAAACCTGCTGTGAATCACAGAGTGTCAATCATTTCTGAACTATTTTGTGAACCTGACCAAGAAGCAATATAAACATTGATTTTATATTTTCACCATTCAATCCACTGTGGAGTGGAAATCCAGTGTAGCCCATAGTTGAAGGGGAATAGCCGGAAAAAGATCAAAGGAGCCGGGCGCACAGACGTAATTCAGTTCCCCTTTTAAAATTCGATGTTACGTGCCTGTTTGTATATAATAGGAAGTTTGCGCATGCATTGTTTAAATTGTTATAGATTTACAGTAAAGTACTCAAATATTAGTCAAGTTCTGAAGCAATGAGAGTTAAGAGGTTTTTGCAAACAGATTGAGCAGGTGGGAGATGCAAAATCGAGGTCCTACAGCTCCACTGCTGGCCGGCGGGTGCAATTACACGATGGCAAATTTCCATCGGCAGATTTTTATTGAAAAAATGAATACAGTACCGGAATTTATAGTGGAAAAAGTGACGCAAAAGTGTGACAAAAGTAACAACCGGAAGTACGTTTTGGTAAATAGGAAGTGGATGTAGGCATAGGACTTTTAACATATTGCTAATTTAACTCGCAGGGCAATGTGCACTCAGACTCAAGGCTAAGTATAGTCTGCAGGTGAAATGTAGCTGGAGGGTTGGGGATTACCGGACGAGGTGGTGTAGATGTAATTCAATCATCATTTTTAAGACATTCTGATCTTTTAAAAAACACTTCACTTTTTATTACAATTTATTATTAGGTGTCAGTCCTGGCTCAGTGGGGAGCAATCTCATCTGAGTCCAAGGTTGTGGGTTCAAATCCCACTCGGTGAGAATTAAGCACAAATCCAAGGCAGTGCAGCACTAATGAAATTCAGCACTGTCAGGGGTGTCGTCTTTCGAATGAAACGTTAAATCAAGGTCATGTTTTCCCTCTGAGGTAGATGTAAAGTATTGTACAGTACTATTCTAAGAAAAGTAGGGGAGTTCTCCCCGGCGTCCTGGCGAATAGTTTTCCCTCAACCAACATCACTAAAGCAGCTGATTTGTCCATTATCGTATTGCTGTTTGTGGAATTTTGCTATGCTCAAATTGGCCGCTGTGTTTCCTATGTTACAACAGTGACTACACTTTAAAATAGTACTTCATTGGCTGTAAAGTTCTTTCGGACGTCCTGAGGCAGTGAAAGGGACTATATAAATGGAAATCCTTCCTTCTTAATAGTTAGATGTAAAAACCTTTCCCATTTTGTGAAGCAACGAAGTAGGGTTGGTTGGAGCATAGATCTTCCTCTGCAGTACAGGCTGATGTGCTATAGCGCCGCCAGTGGTGAGACGGTGTAAGTACCGTGTGACAAGTTTACATAGACAGTTTCCAGTATAAAGGTGGCGGCAGGGTTTTGTAATGGTAAAAGATTGACACGAAGTTCTGAGAAAAACAATGACAACAAAAAAGTAGGACTTTGTTGCCACATTGCGAGATGAAAGTATGATCATAATTCATTCAATATATGCAACTATTTCAGAACAAATTCCTTCCTTATCCAAATACACAAAGCTATAAAACTATGTTTATGTATTAATGGTCGAAAGTGTAAATTGATACAATTTGGCAATCATTGCGACCATAGGACAACTCAAGACACAGCGTAAATTAGCTTCCTATTCCAAGAGAAACCTTGGAAATCGCATCCATTTCCTGGATGAAGAGAGGAAATGGGATTGGAACCCAGCAGAGGAAGTCCATTCGCTTACCAGTGGACAGCCGGAGGCCCATTGGTACTCTCCACTCTTGGCAGCGGAGATGGTCCATTCATACGATGATTTCGTAAGAAATCATTTGGAGGAGCGACTAACCATAGAAAACACATTTATTAAAAAAAATTCTAAGTATTTGCACATCAATGCATTCTTTTATTTGTTCTATTTTATTTAGACGCTGTCCTTAACCTACAAACACTGCCGAGGAAAGACGGTGTAAGTTACAAATGGCCTGAGGATTTATTTATTTTGTTTGATGTTGTTATTTATCTCTGTCATTCATGCTCCTGCAAAATGAGTCCAAGTATTTGACTGCATTCTCTCAAGATGTCTTTGTTCTTTATTGAACATCACAATCGTCGTCTCCAACATTAATATTCATAAGACCAAATACATTTGCATCGTATTTCCATATGTCCTAAAAGGACGACAGAAATGTTTGCAAGAGGGAGAAGTAAACGGATCTGTGTTTGTTTAAAAGGGTTTTCATCAGAATACGAACCTTTGAGGGGTGAGATGAAGCGTTGCTCCCCCTATAGGAAGTGTTTCGTTGCCAATATGGCATCTGTATACGTGTAAACTTACTTCTGCACACCTGAATCCAGACTGTATACAGCAGTGAAGGGTTCGCTGTTGGTTTATGTGTGGAATATGCAGAAGATTGTTACGTAAACGAGACAATTTTCTATTCCCCCCACTGAACCAGCATGCAGTTTCCGTGTTTTACACCCACCATCTTTGAATCATGCCTGGAATGATAAGTTATCCCTTCTCTTTTCCGACGCTGTCAAAAAAGCCGCTGGAACTTTCGACTTGGAGCGGGCGTAGAACAGGCGATTCGGGATCGGCCGCCCATTGTTAGCTGCTCCCTTTCCATCGATGCCGATCCCGCCAAATTCGAAAGGTCCTCCTTTCGTTTCCAGATTTCCTGTTTTGCTGATGGTGCTCACAAGAGCGCCTTATTTTTACACAAACAGCATTACGTTGAACTGATAAATTCATTTGAAAATAGAAAAGTAGCGAAGCAGGTTAATAAGGCCATAAAAAGGCAAACCAAGCAATGGTGTTCATTACAAGACAGATAGAATTAAAAAGCAGAGAAATTTTGTTAAATCTGTATAGAATCTTGATTAGACCAAACTTAAAGAACTGTGCACAATTCTGGTCTACATATTATCAAAAGAGTATCGAGGTATTGGAGAAGGTGCAAGAAAGATTCACAAGGCTGATTCCCAGAACTGAGTGGGTCTACTCATCAGGAAAGGCTGAACGGGCTGGGGTTAGTTTCTCTAGTAAAGTGAAGGCTAAGGGATGATCTGATCGAGGTCTTTAAGATGATGATAAGGTAGCTATAGAGATAATGTCTCCAATTGTGAGGAGTCCAAAACTAGAGGTCATAAATAGAAGATATTCACCAATGAATCCAACAGGAAATTCAGGAGAACGTCTTTACACAGAGTGGTGAGAATGTGGAACTCGCTACCACAAGGAGTTGTTCAGCCGAATAGCACAGATGCATTTAAAGGGAAGCTAGATGTGCACACGAGGGAGAAAGCAATAGAAGGATATCCTGATAGAGTTAGATGAAGTAGAGAGTGAGGAGGCTCGTGTGGAGCATCGATCAGCAGGGCCGAATGACCTGTTTCTGTGCTGTCGACTCTATGTAACCGTTAGTAGGTCCTTTCGAGAGGCACAATATTTCCCCTTAACGACCGTCCAGTCCAACAACGCCCCAGTGTCATTTTGCCGCCTTCTGCGGACGTTCATCTGCTGATATAATTTCGTTGAACTGTTACCATATTTTAAGTTATCAATTGCATATCTGACCAATTGCACCGTTCATTTCAGGGTCAGCGAAACATCATCCAATCCTTCGGTGAGGAATCCAGCACCTACGCTGTGGTGAAACGGTAGAAAATGAGCAGGTCTCCCGGGCACAATGTGCACCCCCCTCAACAAGAGGACCAGTGCGGGCTCACATGATGGTCATTAGCATTTGACCCATTTCAATATCATCCAGAGAGACTTGGTATTTGCATATAGCAAAATAGAGAAATGTAATCTACAGGAGACGTCCTACCTCTTGCCCAGTACATAGTTTACTTTAAGTCTCATATAAACGGCACTTTTGGAATATAGCAAACAGAATTACGCCATTCAGCCCCTCGAGCCTGCTTCCCTATTCTTTTAGCTCATGGTTGTCTGTACCGCAACTCCATTTACCCGCCTTTGTTCCATATCCCTTGATACACTTATCTAACAAAAGCTTACTGGGGGAAAAAGTTCCTGACGTCCACTAACCTTTGTGTGAAAAAGGGCGTCCAGATTTTGCTCCTGAATGGCCTGGCTCTCATTTTAAGTTTATGTCCCCTTGTCTTGAATCCCCCCACCTGAGGAAATACTTTCTCCCTATCTACACTATCAAACCTTTAAACATTTTTAAACACAGATAATTGCGACTGAATCGCTGTTTCCGCGCAGCCCGGGCGCAAATCACAAACTTGGCCCCAAGTCCATGAATTTTACTGGTCGATTAATCACGCTATAGGGGGATGCCCAATTGCGCGAAGGTTTTCGGCTCCCGCCATCCGCTAGGAGGGTAAAAACAACATTTTTAGTAAAATAAATCTTCTTTGTAACACAGAAGTTTAAAGAAGGTATCTCGCCATGAGAAACTTAAATTAGGTTAAAAACATGCATGAGCATCTTTGCTCCCTCCTTTACTGCTATTTTATTTCCGAAAGAAAGTGAAATCTGCGCAGAATAAATTGGTGTAAAAGTGAGCAGATTGATGCTTTTACCGACTGGGCTTTAACTATCACCTGAGTGGAGCAACGAGAGGAAAATCTGGCGCGACTGTTCTTCTTTCCATTGCAATTAAATGTGCTCTATTCCCTTCAAGCTGTGAGAATCCCCGCCCCCACGCCAGATTTTCCTCTCTGTGCTCCGCCCGGGCGAAGCTTAACGCCCAGAGAATAAAGATGAAAATTAATTGCGGTATCACAGTGGGATCTTGATTATCTTTGTAGCAGGGGGTACATTGTTGCTGTTACCGGCATTTAAGACGTTTTTAAAAGCTTTATAAAGTCATGTGTGTTTGTTTGTACAGTAATAGTAAGCTTTCAGTTTCTAAATAAATGCAATGGTTTCACTGAAGTCTATTGACACAGCACTTGTGTTTGTGTAGTTAGTGCAGGCCTTTTTGAATTGGATGGTTCAATAAACTCAAAAGCTCCGCATCCCAAGAGAAAGGAAAGAACTTAAATTATATTTAACTGTTGGCTCTCTTATATCGTCTACTCCTTGTCCTTCGTTTACAAACAGGACATGACTCTCCTAATCTCTGCCAAGCGTTTGTGACCCCAGTTCCCCGATGTGCGCACTCACGTGAGCACAATGGCTGTCACTCCGACCCAAGCCCATTATTACCAACTCTTTTTGTTCTTGAAACCTTCTCTCCATCTTCTCCCCTTCCTATCATCCAGTCATGCCACCTTTCATTTCTCCCATCTCGTGTACTTCCTCCCACCCCACAGTCCCTACGCCAACCCATCACTGCCCCTCTCCCTTCCTACTGCCGCCATCCCAGGCTTCAATTCCCTCTTGGATAAGCTCACAGTTGCCGTCTTTGCCTCACTGGGCAGTCTCCAAATGGTCTACCGAAGCGCTCATCACTACCTCCTCAGGAGCAGCGACCTCAACTGCCTCATCCTCATCTCTTGCTAATCTTCCCTCCCAGTGCATCCACTGGGGTTATAATCTTGCTAAACACCTTACCCGCTCGATCACCTCAGACACGCCCCCACTGCTCATTTAGACTCTGCCAGTGGATCAGCAATCATCACCCTCTCCGACTTTCCCCTCCGAAATGACCGTTCACTCACCAACCAGGACCTCCGCATCAAAGACCTGATTGTGGGCGATTACACTGGCATCATGGCTTTGACTGAAAATTGGCTCCAAGCTGGCGACATCTTGCCCCTTACTGAAGCCTCCCCACCTAACCATGCTTTCCACCACCTGCCCGGTACAATCCGCCGGGGTGTCGGTGTATCGCTCATTAACAAATCCCACCTTGGTCTCCCCCCTACTCCTCTAGTCGAATCATAGAATCATAGAAAGGTTACAGCACGGAAGGAGGCCATTCAGCCTATCGAGTCCGCGCCGGCTCCATTCAAGAGCAATCCAGCTCGTCCACTCCCCCGCCCTTTCCCTGTACTTTCCCAAGTACATTGTCCACTTTCAAGCATCTCACCCTATTCCACCTTTTTCACCAATCCTTTAAAATCCATGTTCCCTTACGCTCCTAAGACCGATCCCGATTTTCTCCCCGAGTTTTCCTCGCTTCTGTCCTCTCTCAGGATCAGCATTGCGCGACTCCTCGTCCTCGGTGATTCCAATTATCACCTCAAATCACTTTGCCCCTCTCTCCTCTGATTTCACTGATTTTGCTGCCCTTATACACGCCATAAACCTCTCCCTCCATATTAACTCTCCGACCCATATTGTCGAACGTTCTATCGACATCTTTACTCCCATGGTCCAAATCACAGATTAGTTAATCACCGACCTTTCCCTTTTATTCCGCACCACCTACACCCTCATACCCCCTACCAACCCCATTGTTTTCCATATCCGCCGATAAGGGGAGAAACTCTTTGCAATTCACTTACTACTGCCTGGTCAAGCTCCTGTCTTCCTTCCTTTCCATTCACTAAAATGCTTCTGTTGCTGTCAATCTCCCAACCATCCTCCCACCGACAACTTTGATTCCCTTCACCCCAGTGAAACCTATACTCTCACCAACCCTGTTATGGCCCCATCTTCACTCCCTCAAGACCAAAGTGCACAGCCCTTGATCGTATCTGGTGCACAATTGGCTGGACCAAATCATGCACTGTTAGGCACTGTTAGGCAGAACTCTCCTCTGCAAAAACTAAGATGACTCTGGAGAGCCAATTTATATTCAGTGGATCCTTCTGTCCACTACCAATCGTCTCCTTTAACCCTTATGCCCTACACCCTCCCCCAACCTTCAACTCACCTCCAAAAACGAGTGAGGAACTCATGGAATTCTTTGTCACTAAGATTGAGACCATCCGTTCAGATGCGTCTGCCGTATTCCCCGTTCCCCTTTCCCACTAAACCAAACCTGCTCCCAGACTCCTCCTGCCCGAGCCCTGATGCCACGCCCTTCTCTACTATCTTCTCCTACGCTCTCTACGTGCTTATCTTGCATATGGTTCCCACCACCAGCTCCCATTAAACTTCTGACCACCCAAATTCCCTAGCTCCCCCATTCTAGCTGACATTGTAAATGGTTCACTTTCCTCAGGTACTGTTCTATTCCCTTTCAAAACAACAGCATTACCCCCTCCTCACAAAAATCCAGTCTCGACCATTTCCAACACCTCATTTCCAATTCCGCTCCCCTCTCAAAAGTCCGAGTGTATGCTGTCACCAAACATACCTCTGCCCATCTCTCCAGCAATTCCATATTTGAATCCGTCCTATTAGATTTCTGCACATGCCACAGTCCTGAAGTTGGGATGGGTTGAAACCATCGTTCCTGTTTCAGGTCGCCGTTCTTCGAACTCTCCCGTTATCAGTCACGTGGCTGTCGGTTGGACGGGACGAGAAATGCTCAGGCACATTGTAGCAGTGGCCGGCAAGAAATATTGCGAATCCTTGAGATTCAGAGGAAGGTCACGTGTTGCATAGAGAATTGAGTCTCATTTCACTAAAACACCTTGAGGAGCTGCGGGTGGGAGCCGTTGAATTATAACCAGTGAAGACCGTTAGCTTTTTCTCGAGGTAAAGAAAGTCTTGCCTGTCCTGGTGTGTAACAATCCCCCATTATCACTACTCTATAGTTCTTGCATCTTTCTGTAATTTACCTGCAAATGTTCTCCTATATCTCCTTCCCACTATTTGGTGGCCTAAAGTATACACCCAATAGCGTAAATAGCTCCTACTATTCCTTAATTCCAACCAAATAGATTTTGTCTTTCACCCTTTCCATCATACCTTTCCAGTCCTCTAATAGTTTCTTTGATCAATACTGCCCCCCACCCCCACTTCATTCTTTCCTCCTCTCGCTTTCCTGAATACCTTCTTGCCAGGAATATTATCCTCCCCTTCTTTGAACCACGTCTCTGTTATTGCCACTAGATCATAGTCCCATGTGGCGACTTGAGCCTGCATCTCACCAACTTTATTTACAACGCTTCCTGTGTTTTTTTTATTTATTCGCTCATGGGATGTGGGCGACGCTGGCGAGGCCGGCATTTATTGCCCATCCCTAATTGCCCTTGAGAAGGTGGTGGTGAACCGCCATCTTGAAACACTGCAGTCCGTCTGGTGGAGGTTCCCCCACAGTGCTGTTAGGAAGGGAGTTCCAGGATTTCGACGCAGCGACGATGAAGGAACGGCGATATATTTCCAAGTCGGGGTGGTGTGTGACTTGGAGGGAAACGTGCAGGTGGTGTTATTCCCATGTACCTGCTGCTCTTGTCTTTCTAGTTGCTAGAGGTCGTGGGTTTGGGTGGTGCTGTCGAAGAAGCCTTGACGAGTTGCTGCAGTGCATCCTGTGGATGGTACACATTGCAGCCACTGTGCGCCGGTGGTGAAGGGAGTGAATGTTGAGGATGGTGGATGGGGTGCCAATCAAGCGGGCTGCTTTGTCCTGGATGGTGTCGAGCTTCGTGAGTGTTGTTGGAGCTGCACTCATCCAGGCAAGTGGAGAGTATTCCATCACACTCCTGACTTGTGCCTTGTAGATGGTGGAAAGGCTATGGGGAGTCAGGAGGTTAGTCACCCGCTGCAGAATACCCAGTCTCTGACCTGCTCTTGTAGCCACAGTATTTATGTGGCTGGTCCATTTAAGTTTCTGGTCAATGGTGACCCCCAGGATGTTGATGGTGGGGGATTCGGCGATGGTAATGCCGTTGAATATCAAGGGGAGGTGGTTAGACTCTCTCTTGTTGGAGATGGTCATTGCCTGGCACTTGTCTGGCGTGAATGTTACTTGCCACTTATGAGTCCAAGTATGGATGTTGTCCACGTCTTGCTGCATACGGTCTCGGACTGTTTCATTATTTGAGGGGTTGCCAATGGAACTGAACACTGTGCAATCATCAGCGAACATCCCCATTTCTGACCTAATGATGGAAGGAAGATCATTGATGAAGCAGCTGAAGATGGTTGGGCCTAGCACACATCCCTGATGAACTCCTGCAGGAATGCCCTGGGGCTGAGACGACTCGCCTCCAACAACCACTACCATCTTCCTTTGTGCTAGGTATGACTGCAGCCACTGGAGAGTTTTCCCCCTGATTCCCATTTACTTCAATTTTACTCGGGCTCCTTGGTGCCACACTCAGTCAAATGCTGCCTTGATGTCAAGGGCAGTCACTCTCACCTCACCTCAGGAATTCAGCTCTTTTGTCCATGTTTGGGCCAAGGCTGTAATGAGGTCTGGAGCCGAGTGGTCCTGGCAGAACCAAAACTGAGCATCGGTGAGCAGGTTATTGGTGAGTAAGTGCCGCTTGATAGCACTGTCGACGACACCTTCCATCACTTTGCTGATGATTGAGAGTGGACTGATGGGGCAGTAATTGACCGGATTTGATTTGGCCTGCTTTTTGTGGACAGGACATACCTGGGCAATTTTCCACATTGTGGGGTGGATGCCAGTGTTGTAGCTGTACTGGAACAGCTTGGCTAGAGACGCAGCTAGTTCTGGAACACAAGTCTTCAGCGCTACAGCCGGGATGTTGTCGGGGCCCATAGCCTTTGCTGTATCCAGTGCACTCAGCCGTTTCTTAATATCACGTGGAGTGAATCGAGTTGGCTGAAGACTGGCTTCTCTGATGGTGGGGATATCGGGAGGAGGCTGAGATGGATCATCTACTCGGCACTTCTGGCTGAAGATGGTTGCAAACGCTTCAGCCTTGTCTTTTGCACTCACGTGCTGGATTCTGCCATCATTGAGGATGGGGATGTCTTCAGATCCTCCTAACCGTTAGTTGTTTAATTGTCCACCACCATTCACGACTGGATGTGGTAGGACTGCAGAGCTTTGATCTGATCCGTAGGTTGTGGACTCGCTTAGCTCTTTCTATAGCATGTTGCTTCCGCTCTTTTGCATACATGTCGTCCTGAGTTGTAGCTTCACCAGGTTGGCACCTCATTTTTAGTTACGCCTGGCATGCTCTTCTACACTCCTCATTTAACCAGGATTGATCCCCTGGCTTGTTGGTAATGGTAGAGTGAGGAATATGCCGAGCCATGAGGTTAGAGATTGTGCTGGAATACAATTCTGCTGCTGCTGATGGCCCACAGTGCCTCATGGATGCCCAGTTTTGAGCTGCTAGATCTGTTCTGAATCTATCCCATTTAGCACGTTCGTAGTGCCACACAACACGTTGGATGGTGTCCTCAGTGCGAACACGGGATTTCGTCTCCACGAGGACGATGCGGTGGTCACTCCAACCAATACTGTCATGGACAGATGCATTTGCGAAAGGTAGATTGGTGAGGACGAGGTCAAGCAGGTTTTTGCCTCGTGTTGGTTCGCTCACTACATGCCGCAGTCACAGTCTGGCAGCTATATCCTTCAGGACTCGGCCAGCTCGGTCAGTAGTGGCGCTACCGAGCCACTCTTGGTGATGGACATTGAAGTCGCCCACCCAGAGTACATTTTGTGCCCTTGCTACCCTCAGTGCTTCCTCCAAGTTGTGCTCAACATGGAGGAGGACTGATTCATCAGCTGAGGGAGGACGGTAGGTGGTAATCAGCAGGAGGTTTCCTTGCCCATGTTTGACCTGATGCCATGAGATTTCATGGGGTCCAGAGTCAATGTTGAGGATTCCCAGGGACACTCCCTGCTTGGATTCCAGTTGAAGGAGCTGTCCACGACCGAGTGTTGCCGAATGGCACACTCCAAGGTCCAGGAGTATGTTCTGAGGGACGCACTGAAGTGAGGTGCTGCCTACGTAAAGGTTCTT
This sequence comes from Heptranchias perlo, assembly GCF_035084215.1. Classification (NCBI taxonomy): domain Eukaryota; kingdom Metazoa; phylum Chordata; class Chondrichthyes; order Hexanchiformes; family Hexanchidae; genus Heptranchias; species Heptranchias perlo. Next base: position 4,169,176 of record NW_027139623.1, on the reverse strand, counting down.
TGAGGAAAGGCGACCATGTAAGGACATGTCACTTTGTATGGTACAGAATGTATTAGAAGATATGTACTGTGTTTTGAATTGTAATAATGAGGTCTTAGTTTGCACGATCTGTATTGTATTGTTTTGAACGGTAATTGTGACATTTTCATTGAAATGTGTGTATCAATAAATTTGATGAAATAAAGCATATTTTGAAATTTTAGTAAACTCTTGTGGCACAAATAGACCAATCACTAAAAGTAGCGACGCAGGTTTACAAAAAGGCGAGTCAAGCACTGGAGTTCAATTCTAGAGGGATAGAATTGATAAACAAAGAAGTTATGTTAAATTTGTGTGGAGCCTTGGTTCGGCCACACTTGGATTATTGTGCACAGTCTGGTCTCCATATTATAGAAAGGATATACAGGGATTGGAGAGGTTGCAAAAAAGATTCACAGGGATGGTACCAGAACTGAGGGGATATCCTGATCAGGAAAGGCCGAACAGGCTGGGACTCTTTTCTTTTGAAAAGTGAAGGCTGAGGGGTGACCTGATAGAAGTCTTTAAGATAATGATAGAATTTGGTCGGGTAGATGTAGAGAAAATGCTTCCACTTGGGAGGGAGTATAAAATTAGAGGGAGTAAATATAAGACTGTCACTAATAAATCCAATGTGGAATTCAGGTAAAACTTCTTTACCGAATGAGTGGTAAGAATGTGCAATGCGCTACCACAAGGAGCAGTTGAGGGAAATAACGTAGATGCATTTAAGGGGAAGCTAGATCAGCACAAGGGGCATAATGGAACATCGTATCCTGATAGGGTTAGATGGAGTAGGGAGGGAGGAGGCTCGTATGGAGCATACATGCTGGCATAAACAAGTTGGGCCGAATTGCCTGTTTCTGTGCTGTGGTTTTGAAGTAACTCGATGGAACTCAATGTACTATTTTGGGGGTGGTGGAAGAGCAGAGGGACCTGGGGGCGCATATTCACAAATCTTTGAAGGTGGCAGGGCAAGTTGATAAGGTGGTTAAGCAAGCGGATGGGATACACGGGTTTTTGAAGAGGGGCATTGAATAGAAAAATAGGGAAGTCATGTTAAACCTTTACAAAAGACTGGTTAGGCCTAAGCTGGAGCATTGTGTACAACACTGGGCACCACACTTTAAGAAGGATGTAAAGGCCTCGGAGAGGGTACAGAGGAGATTTACCAGGGTGATACCAGGGATGAGGGACTTCAGTTATGTGGAGAGATTGGAGCAGAAAAAGTTAAGGGGAGATCAAAAAGAGGTGATCAAAATAATGAGGCGTTTTTATAGAGCAAATAGGGGTAATTAAATAATTGGATTGATAACCAGAGGTCATAGGTTTACAATAATTGGCAAAACAACTAGAGGGGAAATAAGGAGAACATTTTTCACACGGAGTGTTGTTGAGCACTGCCTGAAAGGATGGGGTCTCTTTTGGAGGCTGTCTTCGTGTCAACATTCATATTTTCACTGGGAAACTGCAGGAACAGAGTGAAACGGGTCTGCTTGTGTCCCTGGATTCAATGTATAATGTGGAGAAATCTATAAAATTTATAATTGAATCGGTAAAAGTGAACATGGTCAATACAATTATATGAAAACTGTAAATGAAGCCGCTCATTGTTGTTGGACCAGTCCTTTCTGAGCACAGCTTTTAACTTTATTCCTGAGAGAAGTCTCATTAAGACAAGGTTCTGAACTTTGAGAAGTTTGTGATATATCCACGTCATCATTTACATCGGAGTCAAAGCTGCTGATGTGGCCTGTTTGTTCAAATGACTGTAACTAATAGCAATGATCAGGGGTATAACCGTGTCAGTGGAGATTTACCCCCTGTATAAATCAGGGATCGCTGTAATGAATCCACACAGAGTGCCTGCCGGAGCTGCGGTTTCCAGGCCAACAGAAATCATTGCTTCTCACAGAAATGGGATATTCAGTAATGTATCTGATAGAATGTATTTATTATCCAGTTCTCGCAGCCGTTGGAGTTCCAGGTAAGCCATTACCTCAGCTGTTCATGGTGTAAATCGTTATTAAATCTGCTGCTGTACTTGGCACTCTATTTTCTCCCGTCATGTATTACACAGTGGACTGTTCTGTCCTAAGTCTCTGCTCTTTTTGGTCTTCGAGCAGCTGCATTACATGCATTACGATCTTGTATGTCGAACCATGGCATTGTTACTGGATTATTCTCTGTACCTAACTTATTAGAATCAGGTGTCTGGGCTAAGAGCTGGTCTCAGACCATCAGGAGCTGTGAAGAGTTTCATGTTGTGGAACTAACCTGTCCTGGAATATTTTTTCATCAATGTGTTTTCAGTGATTGATAATGAGACAGCTCACGGTCTCAGTGTTACAAGGAGGCGGCGCAATGTCCTCCCTCCACAATAATATGGTTCAGTTTAACTGGGATTTTAATGTATTTATTGGTTATCACTGTGATGAAATATTATTTCATTCTGTGTGTATCTGACGCCGCATCAGATGTCTGGTTACTGAACTGAGTTTGCTGCTGATTCTTTCAATCTCATTCCCTGCTTTACTGTGGATGAATTTACTGTAAAATGCAATGTTTTGAGGTCATGTTTCACTTCATCTGTTCAAATCATGAGCATTTCTATTTATCTGTAGATTATAAGCAGCAGCGGTGATGTTGGTGTTTTGTTAATTGACCAATGCCGCCATCTAATGCTGTGCATTGTAATTACAGAAGAATGAATTTCAAATATTGTGAGGTTTGTCTTGAAGAGGCATTCGATTCTGTTTATTCCACGCATTGCGGATGAAGTGAACAGTGTAGGTGAACTGGTGGAACATTGGAATATCTGCAGAAACATTAAACTGTTCACAGAGGCTTCACCATTTAACAAACTGACACTGAGAATAGAATCGTTGGAACACGGGGCTGGTGAAGAGAAAACTGTCTCAGGATGTTCGGATTTACGAGGAAATGAAAGGGAGCATTGAGAAAGAGTAGAGAGAGTGCGGAGAGATAGAGTGCAGCGATAGAGAACGTGACTGAGAAGGAAAACGGGAGGGACGGTGAGAAGGAAAGAGAGGAAGAGATAGACAGAGAGAGAGAAATGCACACACGGAGAACGAGAAAGGGGAGAGAGAGCAGCAGCGGTGTGAATAATTCATCGGAATGAACTGCTGAAACTTCCAGTACAATTATGAAAATAAAATGTGACCTGAAGGTGTTATTAGGATGTTGTCAGATTGCGAGAGTTTTATTGTACTCTCTCCGGGTGTGTTTATCACTATCAGATCCTCAGTCTGTTTATGTGAATGTTCCTTTTCCTTGTTTACTGATTGAATACATAAACATAATTGAAATGTATTTAAAGAATAGGATCATTGATTTCTTTATCGCTTTGAATTATGGGGATATTGTATTCGAGAAGTTATGTGACAGCTTTATTCAATAAAGAACGAGGCGAATTCAATGATTGTATTTTAATGTAATTTTCGTTGAATATGCAAGTAAATTTATTGAACACATTATGTAACCAACGAGCAGTTCATTGACACCAATATCCACAGAAATTAATGGTTGAATTCATGAATTGGATTGTGTGAGCTGGACCAATAGATTAGATTTCCTCCAACACTCTGCTGCAGTCTCTCCCTGTGAATCCCAGCCTCTCCTCCCACGGCATCGAATCCTCTGTCTCCTCATCCGTTCCCTCAGTTCATTGGCTTTCCCAAACTATCTGCTACTGATTCCCCTCCAGTTCATACATGTCCTTTTCCTTGGTCTCCCTCCCAAACGCACTCGCTCGCTCGGCCTCCAGTTGCCTCTTCTAACCCAATCCGAAGCCTCAAACTCACCCCCACGGATCTTGGTCTTTCCAGTTTTGTGCCAGCCCCAGTCGGCTCTCTCCACCCAGAGCAACAAATCTCCCCCTGTCCCCTCACCTTCGCTGCCCTCGCTCACTTTCCCGTCCATCTGGAGTCCAAATCCGGATTCAACCTGTTGGACTCCCGGTGTTTAAAACCCTCCTCCCTTCCCCACCGGCACTGCCCCCTCACTCTGCACTTCCAGTGGATCTGGTGCTCACTTTATTCACTCTCTGTATCAATTTCCCAATTCATTATTCATAATTGTGTTTGAAAACATTTCTCTGCCCGAAAGCGCTGCCCAGGTCAGTGAATCAGTTTCCACCGTTTGATGCAGCAACAAAGCTGGAAATTTCACCTCAGATCCTCTCAAACTGTTGCTTTGTCTCCAGGTCTGATCATTAATTTCTCTCCTTCCGTTTCTCTCTCTTACAGTTAACTTGGTGGCGATTGTGATCCTGTCCCGAGGAAAGTGCGGACTCTCCAAATGTATCACTCGCTACCTGGTGGGAATGGCGGCGGCCGATCTTCTGGTCGTTATCACTGATGTCATAATGTGGCGCATTGTTGATATTTATTTCCCAGTTTCATTCTTGACCATTACCCCCGTGTGCCGTCTCATCGCCATCCTGATATATGCAACCACAGCGGCCTCCGTCTGGTTCACAGTGATTTTCACCTTTGATCGATTTGTGGCCATTTGTTGTCAGAAGCTGAAAACAAAATATTGCAACGAGAAAACGGCGGCTGTTGTTATCGGGGTGGTGAGTGCGCTGAGCTGTTTACTAAACATTCCCTGGTACTTTGTTATTGGGCGGGAATATATAATGGACAATGTACCCCGGGGTTGTGTCTTGAAACCGACGTTTTTGACTTCACCCGCATGGGCAGCGTTTGACTTGTTTAATCTTGCGTTAATGCCGTGTCTCCCATGCATTCTGATTTTACTGTTCAATGTTCTCACCGCCAGGCACATTTTAGCGGCCAGTAGAGTCCGCAGTGGACTACGGGGCCGCAGCAATGGAGAGAATCACAAGGACCCAGAGATGGAGAACCGAAGGAAATCGATCATTTTACTCTTCAGTATATCAGGCAGTTTTATATTGTTATGGAGCACTGGAGTTTTTTATGTTATCTCTCTGCGTATAACAGACGCCCAGTTCTATACGGTCAGTGACATTGAGTCAGCCGGATTCATTCTTCAACTTCTCAGTTCCTGCACCAACACGTGTATTTATGCTGTGACCCAGACTAAATTCAGAGAGGAGCTGAAGAACGGGGTGAAATACCCACTGAATCTAATTGTTACATTAGTTAAATCATAGAAACGTGTGAAGACTTTCCATCCGCAATTAAATAAAAAGTCAATTAGAGTCAATTAGAGTTTCACATTTGTCCGTGGTGGAAGGCGGGCGGTAGCGGATCGGGCGCCCGTTTTTCACCGCGCCTGATTTTACTATCTATTGACATCAATGAGTTCACTAAAGTAACTGATATCAATCGAATACTTTAAATACATTTGGAAATAGCAGACAGGAATTATATTTTACCCGACAAATGCGGTGTTGTGAAATGATACAAGATGTGATTCTAACATGAAATTATTTGCTGTTATTAGTCTGGAAATAATATGATTTCAATATTAAATGTTTAATCCTGAAATGTGTAAAATCAAATCCTCCTTTCCGGTTGCTGATTATTTCCCATCACACACACTGCCCGGTGGGATGGACTGAGGGTGAGCTGTCAGGGTCAGACAGCGTCCTGTTCATTGGGACATTTGTTTTGACCAGAACAGAATAATAATGGACTAACACCCGGACCGTTACTAACCGGTAAAATATTAATGTAATTTCAAACTCCAGTGGGGAGTTCTGGAGGAATGTGCAGGTATCGACTGTCTCTTCAGTCCGATATCAGGTGAAGAATTACTGGCTGTTGTGTAATTTCCATTGATTGGGAGTTGGCGACATCGACTGGGCGGAAACGGGAACTGCAACAGAGCGAGAAAGGATCCGTCAGAAACCAGTTCAAATGAAGAACAAAATCCAACAGCCTGCAGTGTCTGTTCAGGGTCTGATGTTTGAGAGCAATTTGATCATCCCCGCTTGTCACCAATGGTGGTATAGTGGTGAGCATAGCTGCCTTCCAAGCAGTTGACGCGGGTTCGATTCCCGGCCATCGCATTTCAGTATTCTTATTAAATTATTTCCATCATTAGGTTTGCCACCGAATTTGTTGCAGTTCAGCTGGATATTGTTTCCAAAACATGAACTGGTATAATTGCAGCAAAATGTTTTCAACGTTAATTTATCTTTCCTATAGAAGGAATAGATGACAAATATACTGGAAATAGTGAGCTACCAAGGGTCTAACAAGAGTGAGGAAGGCAAATGATATGTGAGCTTTTATTGCAACGGTGTTGCAATATAAGAGTAATAAGGACTTGTTGCAATTGTGCTATGAGGAGATATTGTGTAAAATTGGCCTATATTCGCTCGAGTTTAGAAGAATGAGAGATGATCGCATTGAAACGTGTCAATTTTTTAGACGGCTTGACAGGGTAGATGCGGAGAGGCTGATTCCCCTGGCTGGAGAGTCAAGAACTTGAGTTCAGAGGATCAAGATCAGGGGTCGGCCATTTAGCATCGACATGAGGAAAAAATTCTTCACTCAAAGGGTTTTGAATCTTTGAAATTCTTCACCCCAGAGGGCTGTGGATGCTCAGTCGTTGAATATATTCAAAGCTGAGATCAATAGATTTTTGGACGCTAATGGCATCAAGGGATATGGGGATGGGGCGAGAAAGTGGAGTTGAGGTCGAAGATCAGCCATGTCTCGGAGCGGCTACAGAACATTTTGGAGGGGGAGGGCGAACAGTCAGCTGTCGTGGTGCACATAGGCACCAACGATATAGGTAAAAAAGGGGATGAGGTCCTAAAAGCAGAATATAGGGAGTTAGGAGGTAAATTAAAAAATAGGACCTCAAAGGTAGTAATCTCAGGATTGCTGCCAGTGCCACGTGCTAGTCAGAGTAGAAATAGGAGGATATTTCAAATGAATACGTGGCTAGAGGAATGGTGCAAGGGGGAGGGATTCAAATTCCTGGGACACTGGAAACGGTTCTGGGGGAGGTGGGACCAGTACAAACCGGATGGTCTGCACCTAGGCAGGGCCGGGACCGCTGTCCTAGGAGGAGTGTTTGCTGGTGCTGTTGGGGAGGGTTTAAACTAAAGTGGCAGGGGGTTGGGAACCTGAGCAGGGAGAGAGAGGAAAGCGTAACAGGAAGGGACAGAAGGTATGGAGTAATAGGTAAAGTGTTAAAAAAGGAAAAAGCAGGAACTAAGCGTCACAAAACAGATTTGAAAGTTCTTTATCTGAATGCACGTCGCATTCGTAACAAAATGGACGAGTTAACGGCACAAATAACAACGTATGGGTATGATCTTGTGGCCATTACAGAAACATGGCTGCAGGGTGACAACGACTGGGAATTAAATATGCCAGGGTATTTAACAATCAGGAAGGACAGGCAGGAAGGAAGGGGAGGTGGGGTGGCTATGTTAATAAAGGAAGGAATCACTGTAATACAGAGAAATGATATTGGGACAAAGCATCAAGATAATGAAACAGTTTGGGTGGAGATAAGGAATAATAAGGGAAAAAAAACATTAGTGGGCGTAGTATATAGGCCTCCTAATAGTTGCAACTCTGCTGGAAGAAGTATTAATCAGGAGATAGTCGGGGCATGTAATAAGGGAACAGCCATAATTATGGGGGATTTTAATTATCATATTAACTGGACAAATCAAATTGGGCAGAGCAGCCTTGAGGACGAGTTCATTGAGTGCATCAGGGATGGATTTCTTGAGCAGTATGTAACTGATCCTACAAGGGGGCAGGCAACCTTGGACCTGGTCCTGTGTAATGAGTCAGGATTAATTAATAATGTCCTAGTTAAGGATCCCCTTGGAACGAGCGACCACAACATGGTTGAATTCCATATCCAATTAGAGGGTGAGAAGGTTGATTCTCAAACAAGCGTACTGAGCTTGAATAAAGGAGACTATGATGGTATGAGAGCGGAATTGATTAAAGTGGACTGGGAAAATAGATTAAAGGGTAAGACGGTACATGAGCAGTGGTGTTCATTTAGGGAGTTATTTTACAACTTTCAAAATAAATATATTCCACTGAGGAAAAAAGGGTGAAAAAGAAATGACAGCCACCCGTGGCTAAGTAAAGAAATCAAGGATAGTATCCGACTAAAAACAAGGACATATAAGGTAGCCAAACTTAGTGGGAGGATAGAAGATTGGGAATTCTTCAAAAGACAGCAAAAAGTAACTAAAGGATTGATTAAGAAAGGGAAGTTAGATTATGAAAAGAAATTAGCAAAAAATATAAAAACAGATAGCAAGAGTTTCTATAGTTATATAAAAAGAAAAAGGGTGGCTAAGGCAAACATAGGTCCCTTAGAGGATGAGACCGGGAAATTAATGGTGGGAAACATGGAGATGGCAAAAATGCTGAACAAATATTTTGTTTCAGTCTTTACAGTAGAGGACACTAAGAATATCCCAACACTGGACAAACAGGGGACTCTCGGGGGGGAGGAGCTAAATACGATTAAAATCACTCAGGAGATGGTACTCAGTAAAATAATGGGACTCAAGGCGGATAAATCCCCTGGACCTGATGGCTTACATCCTAGGGTCTTAAGGGAAGTGGCAGTAGGGATTGTGGATGCTTTGGTGATAGTTTTCCAAAATTCCCTGGACTCAGGAGAGGTCCCGGCAGATTGGAAAACTGCTAATGTAACACCGTTATTTAAAAAGGGTAGTAGGCAGAAGGCTGGAAATTATAGGCCAGTTACCTTAACATCTGTGGTGGGTAAAATTTTGGAGTCTATTATTAAGGAGACAGTAACGGAACATTTAGATAAGCATAATTTAATAGGACAAAGTCAGCATGGCTTTATGAAGGGGAAGTCATGTCTGACAAATTTGCTTGAGTTCTTCGAGGATATAACGTATAGGGTGGATAAAGGGGAACCAGTGGACATAGTGTATTTAGACTTCCAGAAGGCATTCGACAAGGTGCCACATAAAAGATTATTACTTAAGATAAAAAATCACGGGATTGGGGGTAATATTCTGGCATGGGTGGAGGATTGGTTATCGAACAGGAAGCAGAGAGTTGGGATAAATGGTTCATTTTCGGACTGGCAACCAGTAACCAGTGGTGTTCCACAGGGGTCGGTGCTGGGTCCCCAACTCTTTACAATCTATATTAACGATTTGGAGGAGGGGACCGAGTGCAACATATCAAAATTTGCAGATGATACAAAGATGGGAGGGAAAGTAGAGAGTGAGGAGGACATAAAAAACCTGCAAGGGGATATAGACAGGCTGGGTGAGTGGGCGGAGATTTGGCAGATGCAATATAATATTGGAAAATGTGAGGTTATGCACTTTGGCAGGAAAAATCAGAGAGCAAGTTATTTTCTTAATGGCGAGAGACTGGAAAGTACTGCAGTACAAAGGGATCTGGGGGTCCTAGTGCAAGAAAATCAAAAAGTTGGTATGCAGGTGCAGCAGGTGATCAAGAAAGCCAACGGAATGTTGGCTTTTATTGCTAGGGGGATAGAATATAAAAACAAGGAGGTATTGCTGCAGTTATATAAGGTATTGGTGAGACCGCACCTGGAATACTGCATACAGTTTTGGTCTCCATACTTAAGAAAAGACATACTTGCTCTCGAGGCAGTACAAAGAAGGTTCACTCGGTTAATCCCGGGGATGAGGGGGCGGACATATGAGGAGAGGTTGAGTAGATTGGGACTCTACTCATTGGAGTTCAGAAGAATGAGAGGCGATCTTATTGAAACATATAAGATTGTGAAGGGTCTTGATCGGGTGGATGCAGTAAGGATGTTCCCAAAGATGGGTGAAACTAGAACTAGGGGGCATAATCTTAGAATAAGGGGCTGCTCTTTCAAAACTGAGATGAGGAGAAACTTCTTCACTCAGAGGGTAGTAGGTCTGTGGAATTTGCTGCCCCAGGAAGCTGTGGAAGCTACATCATTAGATAAATTTAAAACAGAAATAGACAGTTTCCTAGAAGTAAAGGGAATTAGGGGTTATGGGGAGCGGGCAGGAAATTGGACATGAAGCTGAGTTCGGATCGGTCAATGCCCTGTGGGTGGCGGAGAGGGCCCAGGGGCTGTTTGGCCGGGTCCTGCTCCGACTTCTTGTGTTCTTTAGATTTGTGGTTGGGATCAGATCAGCCATGATCTTATTGAATGGCGGAGCAGGCTCGAGGGGCCGATTGGCCTACTCCTGCTCCAATTTCTTATGTTCTTATGTTCTTATGTTCTTATGTTCACTCCTGCCCATTCATTTATAAATTTTACAGATTTCACCGCGTCTACACTGAATCCAAGGACAAAAGCAGACCCGTTTCACTATGTACCTGCAGTTTCCCAGTTAAAATATGTATTTTGAGTCTCTGACACGGGGACAGTTCAAGGTCACGCTTAGGACTGTGCGTGATTTCAGGGGTCACTGAAAGAGTTTCATTGCCATTCCTCTCTCCGTTATTTTCCTGCAGATATTTACCCGTTTATTTTATATTGGTTGAAGGCTGCAGTAAAATTGCTCCCGTGCAACCCCGAGCTGAGCTCATGACCCGATTTGACCTCCATCACAAAGGCCCCGTGCTTCCCTCACCCGCCTCCATTCCTTCCTCAGCATATTGCCATTCAAACCCTCATTAATGTCTCTGACCCTCCAGACTCCATTCCTCCAATGCACGCCTGTCCGGTCATTCAGCCTCCTCCTTCCAACCAGCACCAGGTCCTGCTTGGCCACACGGACCGTCACTGCCTCCCACTTCCCGATTGCCTGACGTTTAACATTTTCAGCATGGGGTTTAAATCCCTCCATGGCCCACCCCTCCCCATCTCCGCCCTCTCCTCCACACCTACAGGAAACCCACCCGTGACCTCCTCATTCATCGATCATTGGCCTCTTTTGGTCGGATATCCCTCGCTTGGTTCCACTCACCTATCTGATCATAGCCAGGAGAAGCTTCTCTTCCCACCCTATCACCGTTATATCTGATGTCTCTAAAGGTTCAATCCTTTGCTCCCTCCTCTTCCTCATCTGCATGATGCCCTTTGGTGACATTGTCCGCAGACATGGACCAGCTTTCAGCTTTACGCTGACAAAACCACCGCCTCTCTTGACCCTTCCAATGTCTTTGTGTTGTCATAGCAGCATTCTGTTTTGGAGGAGCCATAATTTACACCAGTTAAAAATTGTGAAGTCAAGATCTTTGACCCCCTCCCAATCTCCACATCCTTGCCACTGATTCCATCTCCAACCCTCTCTTTTTGATTGGTGAGTCCCTCACCAATCACCCAGTCCTTAATGACCTGCATTGGCTTCCAGTCTCCGAAGCCTGTAGTTTATTTTTTATTGTTCCTTGCACTTAAATCCACTAGGGCCTCACCCCTCCCTATCTCTGTAACCTCCTCCAGCCCTGCAGCCAATGCCAAATACCTCCCTATCTCTGTAACCTCCTCCAGCCCTGCAGCCATTCCCCCACCTCACGCGCTTGTGCATCCACAGTTAATTTGCTCTACTTTTGACAGCCGTGCCTTCAGCCATATCCACGCTCCAGAATGCCCTCCCTATGCCCCTCCATCTCCCTCTACCCCTTTCTGGTATCAGGCATGGCTCAGTGGTAGCGGTCTCGCTTCTGAGTTGGAAAGTTGTGAGTTTTAGTCCCACTCCAGAGACTTGAACACATAATCCAAGCTGACACTACAGTGCAGTACTGAGGCAGCACTGCACTGTCGGAGATATCGACTTACGTAAGACGCGTTAAACGGACGGCCCATCTACCCTCTCAGGTAGATATAACAGATCACACGGCAATATTCGAGAATAAACAGAGGAGTTCTCCCCATTGACCTGGGCAATATTTATCCCTCAACTAACATAACTGAAACCGATTTTTTGGTCATTTATCTCATTGCAGTTTGTATGATCTTGCTGTGTGCAAATTTGCTGGCGCGTTTCCCACATTACACAGTGACTACACTTCAAAGTGCACATCATTGACTGTAAAGCATTTTGGGACGTCTGGGGGTCTTGAAAGGCGCTGTATAAAGGCAAGTCCTTTCCTTCTTTCAGACCTTCCATGAAAGCCATCTCTTGTGTCATGATTTTCTCATGGCGCCAAATATCTCCTTCTTCAGCTGGAGTTCCATATTTGTCTGATTATACCTCAGTAAATCGGATTGGTCTATTTATCTATGGGGGGTTAAATGCGCTGTTTAAATGCAAGTCGTTATTTCTATGAGCTGTAAATTTTCAGTGCATTTGCTTCTAACAGCCAATCGAAACCTTATAGTAGTGTCGTCACTGTTGCCCACGTGTTCCCCCACACAGAAGCCTGATACGAGCTCAGGCTCATAATAAACACTTGATTAAATATATGGTTACCGCGTGAAGGATTTTGGACTTTTCAATATGGATCTTTCACTTGCTAAAGGAGCAGAGTTTGGTTCAACACAGGATGGAACACAGAATTGCTAGACTTGACTATTCAAGACTGCATTCTGGGAAGATTGAACAAGTTCAAAAGGTTTTATTATTGCTTCAGATTGTTTAGAAGTCTAACTGAGACGATGTACTTGCGCTGAGGTAAGCGGCGAGGTTAAAGTTAAGACAACTGCCGAGCTAGGAATTGAAGTCTGTGGGAAACTGTCGTAAACTTCAGATGCTGCAGCAAAAGTTTGTTTGAACCATGGGAAAGAGAGAGAGGGAAAGGAGAGAGAGTGAAAAGTTCCAGCAGCTTGTTTTTACCAGCGAGGATGGGAAAACATTTCTCCTCATTTCCCCTCCAGTTCTTTTGCCAATTATTTTGAATCTCTGTCCTTTGGTTATTGACCCACTTGCCGGTGGAAACAGTTTCTCCCTTTTTGGCTGCCCAAACCCCACATTATTTTGAATACCTCTATTAGGTCTCCCCTCAAGCTTCTCTGCTCCAAGGAGAACAAACCCAGATTCTCCAATCTCTCCACATAACGGAAGTCCCTCTTCCCTGGCATCATCCTGATCAAGCTCCTCCGTACCCTCTCCAAGGCCTTTCCATCTTTCCTAAAGTGTACTGTCCAGAATTGTACACAACACTCAAGCTGAGGCCTAACCAGTTCAGCGTGACTTCCTTGTGTTTGTATTCAATGCCACTATTTAGAAAGCCAAGTGTCCCACTCACTTTCATAGCCGCCTGTTCAACTGGCCCTGTCGCCTTCAACGATTTGTAAATATGCACACCCAGGCCCCTCTGCTCTTGGATCTACTGAAAATAGTACCATTTATCAACTTGCCCTGTCACCTTCAAAGATTGGTGAATATACACCCCCAGGTCCCACTGCTCTTCCACCCCCTCAAAATAGTACCATTTAGATGCTACTGGCTCTACACGTGGTTCCTCCAAAAGTGCATGAATTCACTCTTATCCGCATTAAATTTCAACTGCCATGTCTCCGCCTATTTCGTCAGCCTGCCTATGTGCTACTGAAGTCTGCTACTATCCTGCTCACGGTTTATGTTTCGAATTTTGGCTACAATTGTGAAAAGATCCTCTTGGACTCGCCTCACCTTTAAACACAAGGACAGGGAAGACTTCCGTTACCTCGTGAAAAACCTAATGCTCGGCACAGGATAGCATTCAATGGAACAGCGCACGCACCGTATCAATGGTTCCGAACCCAGGGCTGGATTACGGGCCCAGTGAGAGATTATTCCACTTCGACAGATTGGGGAGGACCTGGTACAAGAGTTTAGACTACGCAGAGGTTGGAATAGGGTGGATTTTAGGCGGTTCTCCTTTTCCCAGTGAGTAGTGAGCCTCTGGAATGCGTTGCTGGCTGGTGCGGTCGATGCTGACTCTCTGCCTGCCTTCTCCAGGGAGCTGGACCGGTTTTTGGCTGGGGCAGAGGTCACAATATATAAAAGGTAAGAGGATTTACAGTTAGTGTCCGTACGATCCATGTGATCTCCAGGACTGGTTTCGATCACCTGAGGAGGTCGGGGAGGAATTTTCCAGTGTATTCTATCCCTTAAAGGCCCTGGATTTTTCTCAGGATCTTTGCCTCTCCCAGGAGATTACACGGCTGCGGGCGGGTGAGGGGGAGTAAGTGTCAGTAATGATGCTCCAGCAATCCCGAGTGAGGGGCAGGCCTGATGGACCAGCTGGTCTTTTACTGCCCGTCATTTCCGTATGTTCGTCCACATCCCCAGCTCGTCATGGTGTTTTCAACGAAACGATCTTCACACAAACCCACACCTGGGGCATGTGCTGCGTCTGTCTTTAGTGAAACGAGACTCAATGTCTCTGCTCCTCACGTTATTCTCCTCTGAAGTTCAAGGGCTCGAAATATTCTTGCAGGCCTCTGCTACAATGTGCCTGAGAATTTCTAGTCCCGTCCAGCCGTCTGCTACGTGTCTAGGTGGCTGTTGTCCGCTTGGAGCACAAGAGGAGATGACTTTCAACCCAGTAAATCATTGGGTGGTCTTAAGACAGTGAACACTCAGTCCTTATACCCTTGGTTATAGGTCTATTGGATTCGGGGTTGTAGCTCAGTGGTATAGCGCCTGCTTTGCGTGTATATATTTCTGGGTTCAATATCTAACATCTCCAAAATTTATTTTCACCAGAATGTTCCACAGAAAGATGAATCGTGCTTTCAGAGGGAAGCGAGTTCCAACTTCTGAGACAAACATTCAATTGTCCCGGAGCAGGACTTCATCTCACGGTCCCCTCAGCTGCTCAGCTCATACCAGCCGCCGACTGACCGGAATTCAAAACTCGAACCATAAAGTGCTTGGAGAGAGAACCCGGGACCTCATACACGCGAAGCACGCGATCTATCACTGAGCTACATCACCAGATAGGGAAGACCTCTAACCAAATATAAAAGGACTCAGTGCCTCACTTTCGTAAGGCCATCCGAGGATTTACTGGGTTGAAAAGCATCTCCTTTTGTACTCCAAGCAGACAACTATACCGAGGTATGCGGACCTGATATATACTCAGAGACTCAGAGTAATGAGAAAGGGGGCGTTGAGAAATAAGACTGGGAGAGGGGGAGAGCCACCATGGGCTGTGCTGTAACCATCCTTCCGATTCCAGGGCGCAATTTTCGAACGCTCCCATTATCAGTCACTTTGTTTACGGTTGTACGGGACTAGAAATCCTCAGGCACATTGTGGCAGAGGCCGGCAAGAATATTTCGAGTCCTTGAGCTTCAGAGGGGGGCAACTTAAGGCCTGGAGAGTATTGCGTCTCATTTCACTATAGACGGATGCAGGACTTGCCCCAGGTGTAGGTTTGTGTTTAAAGATCACTTCACTGAAAACACCTTGACGATCTGGGGTTATAGACCGGCATGACGGGCGGGAAAACAGTTGGTTCATCAATCCTGCCCCACATGCCTGGAGCATCGTGACCAGACATTTCCTCCCTACAAAACCCGCAGCACCCACCGGAAACATGTAATCTCCTGGGAGCGGTTACAAATCAGAAAAACAATCAAAAGCCGATAATGAGGGCGAATTCTGGGAAATTCCTCCCCGACTCCCTCAGGCGATCGAATCGAGTTCAGTGGATCACACTGACCATGTGCAGGTTAACTGTAAAACCACTCACCTTCTATATGATGCGATCTCTGCCCCAGTCAAGAAATGGCCCAGATCCCTCGAGAACGCGGAGGGAGTCAGCACCCACCACACCAGCCAGAATTGCATTCCAGAGACTCACTACTCTCTGGGAAAAGAAGAATCACCGAACATTAAGAATATTTTTACCTCTGTGTGGTCTGAACGCCTGTCAGCTGCTCCTCCCCAATCTGTGAAACTGGATGGTGGTGAACCTGTGGAATTCTCTACCACAGAAGGCTGTGGAGGCGAAGTCACTGAATATATTTAAGAAGCAGATAGAGAGATTTCGACACACACAAGGCATCAAGGGGTATGTGGAGAGCGCGGAAATATGGTATTGAGATAGAGGATCAGCCATGATCCGATTGAATGGCGGAGCAGGCTCGAAGGGCCGAATGGCCGACTCGTGATCCTATTTTCGATGTTTTAACAACTCCGCACGCAATCCAGCCCCAGGACGGCAGCCATTTCAAAGGCGCGTGCGCGCTTCCATTGAATTTTATCCTGTGCAGAGCATTTGCCTTTTCTCGAGGTGAAGAAACCCTTTCCTGTCCTTGTGTGTGAAGGTGAGGTGAGGACAAGAGGGTCTTTTCAAAATTTCAAACATAAATAATTTGGAAATGCCGGGGATTGAACCCGGGACCTCATACATGCAAAGCATGCGCTCTACCACTGAGCTACATCCCCTCTGCAAAGTCTGCTCCACTTTAGAAATAAACAAGTGGGATTTCAGCTCCGTCTCTCCCGGACAACGAGATGCCCAGTCATCACACGTGCTCACAATGATGAACCTCCGTTTCAGTTCACGGGGTTTCTGCTCCTCTTTACTTTGAACTTTCCAAAAAAAAGTCAGCGGAAATAAAAAAATACAATTGCCAATAGTCAGTGACGAGGCTGACATCCAACCTCTGAATCATAAAGTGAGATGGATGAATGACACAGCGTCAAACAAGAGCTGGGACTGCTCGCTGGACATTGCACTGTCACATATTCCGGTCAGTCGGCGGCTGTTATGAGCTGAGCTGCTGAGGGGACCGTGAGATGAAGTCCTGCTCAGGGATAATTTAATGCTTGTGGAGCCTCAGAAGTTGGAACTCGCTGAGCTCAGAAAGCGCGATTCGCCTTTCCGTGCGTAATTCTGATGAAAAATATTTTTGGAGATGCTGGGGATTGAACCCAGGACCTCATACATGCGAAGCATGCGCTCTACCACTGAGCTACATCCCCCGATGAAATAAATAGCTACCCAACGAAAGAAGAACGGATTATCCTCATTTTATGAGACCACCCATGGTGGGTCTGCCACGTGATAGATTATTTCCAGTTTCAAAGATTGGGGAGGAGCGGGGAACAGGCGTTGAGAGCACACAGAGGGAAGAATCGTCTGGATGTTAGGCGGTTCTTTATTTCCCAGAGTGTAGTGAGTCTCTGGAATGCATTGCCGGCTGGTCTGGTGGGTGCTGACACTTTGTATACTTGGCTTAAAATCATCGAGTTTTCTGTTCCAAGCAGACAATTAAAGATGAAGTTTGCGGACCTGATACAACTGTGGGTGAACGGAAGAAACCAGGCCTCGGCACTTAGTCTAATGAGAAAGGGGGAGTTGAGAAGAAAGGCTGGGAAAGGGGGGAGAAAGACCTTAAACTGTGCTGTAACCATCCTTCCTATTTGAGGGCGCATTTTTCGAACGCTCCCGTTATCAGTCACTTTACTTACGGTTGGACGGGACTAGAAATGCTCAGGCACATTGAAGCAGAGGCCGGCAAGAATATTTCGAGTCCTCCTGCTTCAGAGGAGGGCGAGGTGATGCACAGGCAGCATTGAGTCTCATTTCACTATAAAGGGCCAGGTGTGAGTTTGTGTTTAAAGATCACTTCACAAAAACACCTTAACGTGCTGAGGTTACTGACGGACATGATGTTCAGGAAAAGACCAGCTGGTTCATCAATCCTGTCCCACATGCCCGGATCATCGTGACTGGACACTTCCTGCCGACACCACCCGCCCCACCCACCGGAAACATGTAATCTCCTGGGAGCGGTTACAAACCAGAAAAAAATACAGGGCCAATTGATGGAAAGTTCCTTCCCGACATCTTCAGGCGATTGAAACCAGTCGAGGACATGACAGTGACCATGTGTAGGTTAACTGTAAAACCACTCACCTTCTATATGATGCGATCTCTGACCCAGTCAAGAACAGATCCAGATCCCTCGAGAAGGCAGAAAGAGAGTCAGCACCCACCACACCAACCGACAATGGATTCCAGAGACTCACTACTCTCTGGGAAATGAAGAACCTGCGAACATCCAGACTATTCTTACCTCTGTGTCGTCGAAACGCCTGTTCCCTGCTCCGCCGCAATCTTTGAAACTGCAAATAATCTATCACGTGGCAGACCCACCTTGGACGGTCTCATAAAATGAGAACGATCAGTTCTTCTTTCCTTGGGTAGCTTTTTATTTTATCTGGGAATGTTGCACAGTGGTAGAGCGCATGGTTCGCATGTAATGAAGTCCTTGGGTTCAATGCCCAGCATCTCCAACTCTATTTTTTCATCAGAATTTCGCACGGAAAGGCGAATTTCGTTTTCTGAGCGCAGCGAGTTCCAACTTCTGAGGCTCCACAAACATTAAATTGTCCCGGAGCAGGACTTCATCTCACGGTCCCCTCAGCAGCTCAGCTCATAACAGCCGCCGACTGACCAGAATTCAAAAGGTAAAGTGCTTGGGCATAGAACCTGAGACCTCATACACGCGAAGCATGCGGTCTATCACTGAGCTCCAACACCAGATAATAACGATCTCTAACCAAGTGTAAAAGGTCTGAGTCTCCCACTTTCCTAAGGCCACCCGAGGATTTACTCTGCTGAAAAGCATTTCCTCTTTTAAGCATAGGAGATACCTGAGGTCTGCGGACCTGATACTAGTATTTTAATTCCAGATTTTATTTAATTAATTCAATTTTTAATTAATTGAAATTGAATTCCCCAGCTGCCGTGGCGGGATTATGAGTCCAGGCCTCTGGATTACCAGTCCAGTAAACTAACCACGATACCACGGTACCCGCTGGGGAAACAGAAGAAACCAGGTCTCGTCACTCAGAGAAATGAGAAAGGGAGCGTTGCGAAGAAAGTCTGGGAGAGAGGTGAGTCTCCTCGGGCTGTGCCGACCAGCATTTCTGTTTCAGGTCGCTGTTCTTCCAACTGCTCGCTGGACATTGCACCGTCACACATTCCGATCAGTCGGCGGCTGCTGTGAATAGAGCTGCTGAGGAGACCGTGATGTGAAATCCTGCTCAGGGGCAATTTAATGCTTGTGGAGCCTCAGAGGTTGGAATTCGCGGCACATCGAAATCAAGATTCGGCTTTCTGTGGGTAATTCTGGTGAAAAAATAGCTTTGGAGATGCTGGGAATTGAACCCAGGACCTCATACATGCAAAGCACGCGCTCTACCACTGAGCTACATCGCCAGAGAGGAGCACATTCCAACGAAGAGCTGATCTCCTTCATTTTATGAGGTCACATAAGGTTTTTCTTGGGCTTCAATTCATCTCCTTTTCTGCTCCAACCATAAAATTAAACATGAAGTTTGCGGACCTGATATAATTGTGGGTGAACGGAAGAAACCAGGCCTCGGCACTCAGAGTAATGAGAAAGGGGGCGTTGAGAAGAAAGGGTGGGAGAGGGGGAGAGTCTCCTTTGGCTGTGCTGTCACCATCCTTCCGATTTCAGGGCACATTTTTCGAACGCTCCCGTTATCAGTCACTTTGCTTCGGTTGGACGGGACTAGAAATCCTCAGGCACATTGTAGCAGAGGCCGGCAAGAATATTTCGAGTCCCCGAGCTTCAGAGGAGGGTAAGGTGAGACACAGACAGCATTGAGGATAATTTCACTACAGACGGATGCAGGACTTGCCCCTGGTGTGGTTTTGTGTTTAAAGATCACTTCACTGAAAACACCTTGACGATCTGGGGTTACAGACGGACATGATGGTCAGCAAAAGACCAGTTGGTTCATCAATCCTGTCCCACATGCCTGGAGCATCGTGACCAGACACTTCCTACCGACACCACCCGCCCCACCCACCGGAAACATGTAATCTCCTGGGAGCGGCGACAAACTAGAAACAAATCCAGCGCCAATAAGGAGGGGAAATTCTGGGAAATTCCTCCCCGAATCACTCCGGCGATCGAATCGAGTTCAGTGGATCACACTGACCATGTGTAGGTTAACTGTAAAACCACTCACCTTCTATATGATGCGATCTCTGCCTCAGTCAAGAACTGGTCAAGATCCATCCAGAAGGCAAAGAGAGAGTCAACACCCACCACACCAGCCTGCACTGCATTCCAGAGACTCAGTACTCTCTGGGAAAAGAAGAACCGCCGAACATCCAGACTATTCCTACCTCTGTGTAGTCTGAACGCCTGTCCGCTGCTCCTCCCCGATCTGTGAAACTGGGAATAATCTATTTCTTCACTCAGAGGGTGGTGAACGTGTCGAATTCTCCACCATAGGATACTGTGGAGGCCAAGTCACTGAATATATTTAAGAAAGACAGATTTGTACACACAGAAGGCAACAAAGCGTATGGAGAGAGAGCGGAAATGTGGTATTGAGATCAGCCATGATCATATATAATGGCGGAGCAGGCTCGAAGGGCCCAATGGCCGACTCGTGATCCTATTTTCTCTGTTATTATTACTGGGCCCGCTCTCCAGCCCCGGGATGGGAGCCATTTCAAAGGCGCGTGCGTGCTTCCATTGAATTTTATCGTGTGCAGAGCGTTCGGTTTTTCTCGAGGTGAAGAAACCCTTTCCTGTCCTTGTGTGAAGGTGAGGTGAGGACAAGAGGGTCTTTTCAAAATTCGAAACATAAAGCGTTTGGAGATGCCGGGGATTGAACCCGGGACCTCATACATGCAAAGCATGCGCTCTTCCACTGAGCTACATCCCCTACCCGCAACTACTTCAAATTTAGAATAACAAAAGTGGGCTTCCCGCTCTGTCTCTCCCGGACAACGCGATGCCCAGTCGTCACACGTGCTCACAATGTTCAACCTCTGCTTCAGTTCACGGGGTTTCTGCTCCTCTTTACTTTGAACTTTCCAAAAACAATGTCAGCGGAAATAAAAAATATATATAATTGCCACTACTCAGTAACGAGGTTCACATCCAAATTCTGAATCATAAAGTGAGATGGATGAATGACACAGCGTCAAACAAGAGCTGGGAATGCTCGCTCGACATTGCACTGTCACACATTCCAGTCAGTCGGCGGCTGCTATGAGCTGAGCTGCTGAGGGGACCGTGAGATGAAGTCCTGCTCCGGGATAATTTAATGCTTGTGGAGCCTCAAAAGTTGGAACTCGCTGCTCTTCGAAAGCGCGATTCGCCTTTCCGTGCGTAATTCTGATGAAAAATATTTTTGGAGATGCTGGGGATTGAACCCAGGACCTCATACATGCGACGCATGCGCTCTACCACTGAGCTACATCCCCACACAAGGAACCAGTCTAACCAGGGAAAGAAGAGCTGATGCATTCCAGAGACTCACTACTCTCTGGGAAATGAAGATCCGACTAACATCCAGCCTATTCTTACCTCTGTGTCGTCTAAACGCCTGTCCCGTGCTCCGCCCCAATCTTTGAAACTGCAAATAATCTATCACGTGGCAGATCCACCTTGGACGGGCTCAGAAAATGAGAACGGTCAGTTCTTCTTTCCTTGGTTAGCTATTTATTGCATATGGGGATGTAGCTCAGTGGTAGAGCGCATGCTTCGCATGTATGAGGTCCTGGGTTCAATCCCCAGCATCTCCAAAAAATCTTTTTTCATCAGAATTACGCACGGAAAGGCGAATCGCGCTTTCTGAGCACAGCAAGTTCCAACTTCTGAGGCTCCACAATTGTCCCGTCGCAGGAATTCATCTCACGGTCCCCTCAGCAGCTCAGCTCACAGCAGCCGCCGACTGACCGGAATGTGTGACGGTGCAATGTCGAGCGAGCAGTCCCAGCTCTTGTTTGACACTGTGTTATTCATCCATCTCACTTTATGATTCAGAGGTTGGATGTCAGCCTCGTCACTGACTGTTGGCAATTGTATTTTTTTTAATTCCGCTGACTTTTTTTTTGGAAGGTTCAAAGTAAAGAGGAGCAGAAACCCCGTGAACTGAAGCAGAGGTTGAACATGGTGAGCACGTGGAACGACTGGGCATCGCATTGTCCGGGAGAGACAGAGCGGAAAGCCCACTTTTACTCTAAAGTGGAGGGCTTGTGCCCGTGGGGATGTAGCTCAGTGGTAGAGCGCATGCTTTGCATGTATGAGATCCCGGGTTCAATCCCCGGTATCTCCAAACGCTTGATGTTTCGAATTTTGAAAAGACCCTCTTGTCCTCAACTCACCTTCACACACAAGGACAGGAAAGGGTTTCTTCACCTCGAGAAAAACCGAACGCTCTGCACACGATAAAATTCAACGGAAGCACGCACGCGCCTTTGAAATGGCTCCCATCCCGGGGCTGGAGAGCGGGCCCAGTGATAAGAACAGAGAAAATAGGATCACGAGTCGGCCATTGGGCCCTCCGAGCCTGCTCCGCCGTTATATATGATCATGGCTGATCCTCTTTCTCAATTCCACATTCCCGCTCTCTCTCCATACTCTTTGATGCCTTCTGTGTGTGGAAATCTGTCGTTCTTAAATATATTCATTGACTTGGCCTCCACAGCCTTCTGTGGTGGAGAATTCCACAGGTTCACCATCCTCTGAGTGAAGAAATAGACTATTCCCAGTTTCACGGATCGGCGAGGAGCAGCGGACAGGCGTTCAGACCACACAGAGGTAGGAATAGTCTGGATGTGAGGCGGTTCTTCATTTCCCAGAGAGTACTCAGTCTCTGGAATGCATTGCCGGCTGGTGTGGTGGGTGCTGACTCTCTCTTTGCCTTCTGGATGGATCTGGACCAGTTATTGACTGGGACAGAACTCGCATCATACAGAAGGTGATTGGTTTTACAGTTAACCCACGCATGATCAGTGTGATCCACTGAACTCGATTCGATCGCCTGAGGGAGTCGGGGAGGAATTTCCCAGAATTTCCCCTCCTTATTGGCGCTGGATTTGTTTCTAGTTTGTCGCCGCGCCCAGGAGATTACATGTTTCCGGTGGGTGGGGCGGGTGGTGTCGGTAGGAAGTGTCTGGTCACGATGCTCCAGGCATGTGGGGCAGGATTGATGAACCAACTGGTCTTTTCCTGACCATTATATCCGTTTGTAACCCCAGATCGTCAAGATGTTTTCAGTGAAGTGATCTTTAAACACAAAACCACACCTGGGGCAAGTCCTGCATCCGTCTATAGTGAAATTATCCTCAATGCTGTCTGTGCCTCACCTTACCCTCCTCTCAAGCTCAGTGACTCGAAATATTTTTGCCGGCCTCTACCACAATGTGCCTGAGCATTTCCAGTCCTGTCCAACCGTAAGCAAAGTGACTGATAACGGGAGCGTTCGAAAAATGTGCCCTGAAATCGGGAGGATGGTTACAGCACAGCCAAAGGAGTCTCTCCCCCTCTCCCAGCCTTTCTTCTCACGTGGCAGACCCACCTTGGGTGGTCTCATAAAATGAGAACAATCAGCTCTTCTTTCCCTGGTTAGACTGAATTTTCATTTGGATATGTAGCTCAGTGGTAGAGCGTATGCTTCTGCATGTATGAGAACGTGGGTTTAATCCCCAGCATCTCCAGCAACATTTTTCATCAGAAGTCCGCACGGTAAGGCGTATCGCGCTTTCTGAGCGCAGCGAGTTCCAACTTCTGAGGCTCCACAAGCATTAAATTGTCTCGGAGCAGGACTTCATCTCACGGTCCCCTCAGCAGCTCAGCTCACAGCAGTCGCCGACATGACTGGAATGTGTGACGGTGCAATGTCGAGCGAGCAGTCCCAGCTCTTGTTTGACGCTGTGTCATTCATCCATCTCACTTTATGATTCAGAGGTTGGATGTCAGCCTCGTCACTGACTATTGGCAATTGTATTTTTTTATTTCCGCTGACTTTTTTTTTGGAAAGTTCGAAGTAAAGAGGAGGATAAACCCCGTGAACTGAAGCAGAGGTTGAATATTGTGAGCACGTGGAACGACTGGGCATCGCATTGTCCGGGAGAGACAGAGCGGAAAGTCCACTTTTTATTCGAAAGTGGAGGGCTTTTTTGCGTGGGGATGTAGCTCATTGGAAGAGCGCATGCTTTGCATGTATGAGGTCCCGGGTTCAATCCCCGGCATCTCCAAACGCTTTATATTTCGAATTTTGAAAAGACCCTCGTGTCCTCACCTCACCTTCACACACAAGGACAGGAAAGGGTTTCTTCACCTCGAGGAAAACCGAACGCTCTGCACACGATAAAATTCAATGGAAACACGCCCTTCGAGCCTGCTCCGCCATTTTGTATGATCATGGCTGATCCTCGATCTCAATACCATATTACCGCTCCCTCCCCAAACCCCTTGATGCCTTCTGTGTGTAGAAATCTCTCTTTCTTAAATATATTCAGTGACATGGCCTCCACAGCCTTCCGTGGTGGAGAATTCCACAGGTTCACCACCCTCTGAGTGAAGAAATAGATTATTTCCAGTTTCACAGATCGGGGAGGAGCAGCGGACAGGCGTTCAGACTAAACAGAGGTAGGAATAGTCTGGATGTTAGGCGGTTCTTCCTTTCCCAGAGAGTACTGAGTCTCTGGAATGCATTGCCGGCTGGTGTGGTAGGTGCTGACTCTCTCTTTGCCTTCTGGATGGATCTGGACCAGTTATTGACTGGTGCAGAGATCGCATCACATAGAAGGTGAGTGGTTCTACAGTTAAACTACACATGGTCAGTGTGATCCACTGAACTCGATTCTATCGCCTGAGAGATTCGGGGAGGAATTTCCCAGAATTTCCCCTCCTTATTGGCGCTGGATTTGTTTCTAGTTTGTCGCCGCTCCCAGGAGATTACATGTTTCCGGTGGGAGGGGCGGGTGGTGTCGGTAGGATGTGTCTGGTCACGATGCTCCAGGCATGTGGGGCAGGATTGATGAACCAACTGGTCTTTTCCTGACCATCAAGTCCGTCTGTAGCCCCAGACCGTCAAGGTGTTTTCAGTGAAGTGATCGTTAAACACAAAACCACACCTGGGGCAAGTCCTGCATCCGTCTGTAGTGAAATTATCCTCAATGCTGTCTGTGTCTCACCTCACCCTCCTCTGAAGCTCAGGGACTTGAAATATTCTTGCCGGCCTCTGCCACAATGTGTCTGAGGATTTCTAGTCCCGTCCAACCGTAAGCAAAGTGACTGATAACGGGAGCGTTCGAAAAATGTGCCCTGAAATCGGGAGGATGGTGACAGCACATCCAAAGGAGACTCTCCCCCTCTCCCACCCTATTCCTACCTCTGTGTTGTCTGAACGCCTGTCCGCTGCTCCTCCCCGATCTGTGAAACTGGGAATAATCTATTTCTTCACTCAGAGGGTGGTGAACCTGTGGAATTCTGTCCCACAGAAGGCTGTGGAGGCCAAGTCACTGAATATACTGAAGAAGGCGAGAGATGGATTTCCAGACACAGAAGGCATCAAGGGGTATTGAGAGAGAGCGGGAATATGGGGTATTGAGATCGAGAATCAGCCATGATCATATCCAATGGCGGAGCTGGCTCGAAGGGCCGAATGTCCGACTCGTGATCCTATTTTCTCTTATTAATACTGGGCCCGCTCTCCAGCCCCGGGATGGGAGCCATTTCAAAAGCGCGTGCGTGCTTCCATTGAATTTTATCGTGTGCAGAGCGTTCGGTTTTTCTCGAGGTGAAGAAACCCTTTCCTGTCCTTGTGTGTGAAGGTGAGGTGAGGACAAGAGGATCTTTTCAAAATTCGAAACATAAAGCGTTTGGAGATGCCGGGGATTGAACCCGGGACCTCATACATGCAAAGCATGCGCTCTTCCACTGAGCTGCATCCCCTCAGGAAAAAACGCTTCAACTTTAGAATAAAAAAGTGGGCTTTCCGCTCTGTCTCTCCCGGACAACGAGAGGCCCAGTCCTCACACGTGCTCCAAATGTTCAACCTCTGCTTCAGTTCACGGGGTATCTGCTCCTCTTTACTTTGAACTTTCCAAAAAAAAGTCAGCGGAAATAAAAAAAATACAATTGCCAATAGTCAGTGACGAGGTTGACATCCAACCTCTGAATCATAAAGTGAGATGGATGAATGACACAGTGTCAAACAAGAGCTGGGACTGCTCGCTTGACATTGCCCTGTCACACATTCGAGTCAGTCGGCGGCGGCGATGAGCTGAGCTGCTGATGAGACCGTGAGATGAAGTCCTGCTCCGGGGCAATTTAATGCTTGTGGAGCCTCAGAAGTTGGAACTCGCTGCGCTCAGAAAGCGCGATTCGCCTTTCCGTGCGTAATTCTGTTGAAACTTTTTTTGGAGATGCTGGGGATTGAACACAGGACCTTGCGCTCCACCACTGAGCGATATCCCCAGATGAAATGCTTTTTTAAACAGGGAAAGAAGAACTGATTGTTCTCATTTTATGAGACCATCCAAGGTGGGTATGCCAGGTGGTAGATTATTTCCAGTTTCAAAGAAGTGGAAGTGTCCGGGGGTATGCTTCTGACAGGCAACATGTCAGAGTCCATGAGGAAAGGCATCATCATCCTAATCTACAAGCGGAAGGGCGAGACGGAAGAAATCAGAAATTAGGCACCCGTTTCCATGCTAAATGTTGACTACAAGATTCTGTCTGAGGTCCTCCCAACCGGCTCTGCTCTGGAGCTGCTGATCCACCCGGATCATACCTGTACTGTACCTGGCAGGAAGATGCCTGATAGCCTGGCACTACTCAGTGATACGATCGCCTACGTGCAGGATGCGGGGTGAACACCTGGCTCATCAGCCTGGACCAGCAGAAGGACTTCGACTGAATATCCCACATGTACATGATGGACGTGCTCTTTAAAATGTAGTTTGAGGAGGCAATCTGCGATTGGATCCGACCGCTCTACACAGAAATCTATAGCGCAGTCCTAATCAATGGTTGGGAGTCCGAGAGCTTTCCATTCACATCTGGAGTCAGGCAGGGCTGTTTCTCTCTGTGGTCTTGTTTGTGTGTTGTATCGATCCGTTTGCTGCATCCATCAGGAAGGTCGCAGGCATGGGGGAGGGGGGGGGGGGTGGGGTTGGTGACGATCCCAGGCAGTGGAGGCTCTCAGGTTAAAGGTTTCCGCTACATGGACGACGTCACCGTCTTCTGCTCTGATCAGCGGTCGGTGCACAGACTGATGGGCATCTGCGACCGTTTCGAGCTGCCCTCGGGGGCTAGAGTGAACCGAAATAAAAGCGAGGCCATGTTATTTGGCAAGTGGAGGCCAAGTCCTTTGTCCCCTTCACTGTTAGGTTCGACTATATGAAGGTGCTGGGCATGTGGTTCGGGGGGTTCCTGGCCTGCACCATGAAATGGGGAGAGCGGGTCGCCAAGTCCAAACAGAAGCTTGTTATGTAGGTGGGGCTCTCCCTCTCCATAACCGGCAGGGACCTGGTGATAAGGTGTGAGGTACTCGCAGTTTTGCTCCACGTGGCCAGGGTGTGGCCCATACCCCGCTGATCCGCCGTCACAGTCACCCGAGCTATCTTGCACTTTGTCTCGAGGTCCAAGGCAGAACTTGTCCGCAGGGACACCACGTCCAAGACCCCTGACAAAGGGGGGAAGACTGTCCCCAAAACTACTCTGATGCTGATTGCCACCTTTGTGTGTGGCTGCCTGGGGATATGTGTAGAGCCCCAGTACGCAAACACCAAGTGTCACTACGTGCTGCGTTTTTACCTGTCCCCCACACTGAGAAGGCTGGGTCTGGCCACGCTGGCCGAGCAGACGCAAGACGTCTCGGCCAACTGAACCGTAATCCCCCAACCCCACCTGTCCCAGGTGGAGAGGATCCTGACGACCACAAGGCCGCCAGACAGTGGGAGTCCTGCAGGTAAAGGAGAGGGCGGATCTGATCCAGCAGTTCCCCGACCAGACGGTCGATGCCATTTGGCAGAATGACTCATTGCCAGAACTGACCAACCGGCGCCAGGATGTAGCCTGGATGATGGTGAGAAGGGCCCTGCCACTGCGGTCCTTCCAAAACTCACGCAATCTCAGAACCACCGCGAGCTGCCCTCGAGACTGCAGCAAGGAGGAGACCATCGTCCATCTCCTGGTGGGCTGACCCTTGGTGCAGAAGATGTGGAGACAGATGTATTTTTATCTGTCCGGGTTCATCCCCAACACCTCAGTAACACAGGACATTGTGCTCTACGGGCAGTTCCCCAGGACGCACACCAAGACAGAAATCAACTGCTTCTGGAAAACCATCAAGTCGGTGAAGTTGGCCCTTTGGTCCGCCCGAAACCTGCTGGTCTTCCAGCTGAAGGAGCTGTCCATGATCGAGTGTTGCCGACTGGCACACTCCAAGTTCCAGGAGTACGTGCTGAGGGATGTAATGAAATGAGGTGCGGCCTACATAAATGCTCTATGGGGAAAGGCCACTGTATAAGGCCATTTCACATTGTATTGTACAGCATGTATTCGAAGATATGTTCTGTGATTTGAATTATAATAATGAGGTCATTGTGTGAACGATCTGTATTGTTTTGAACGGTAATTGTGATTTACATTGAAATGTGTATATCCTTAAATTTTAAGAAATAAAGTATATTTTGAAATTTTAATAAAATCTTCGGGCACAAATACACAAATCACGAAAAGTAGCGACGCAGGTTAAAAAAAGGCAAATCAAGCACTGGGTTTCAAATCTAGAGAAATAGAATTGATAAGCAAAGAAGCTATGTTAAACTTTTATGGAGCCTTGGTTAGGCCACACTTGGAGTATTGTGCACAGTCTGGTCGCCATATTATAGGAAGGATATAAAGGCATTGGAGATGGTGCAAAAAAGATTCACAAGGGTGATACCATAACTGAGAGGTTATCCTTATCAGGAAAGGCTGAACAGGATGGATCTCTTTTCTGTAAGGTTTTGGGAGGGTAGATGTAGAGAAAATGTTTCCACTTGTGAGGGAGACCAAAATTAGAGGTCATAAATATTAGATAGTCACTAATAAATCCAGGAATTCAGGTTAAACGTCTTTCCCTAAAGAGTGGTTAGAATGTGGAACGCGCTACCACAGGGAGTAGTTGAGGCAAATAACGTAGATGCATTGAAAGGGAAGCTAGATGAGAAGAAGAGGGAGAAAGAAATATGGTGTCCTGATAGGGATAGATGAAGTAGGGAGGGAGGAGGCTCGTGTGGAGCCTAAAAGCTGGCATAAACCAGTTGGGCCGAATGGCCTGTTTCTGTGCTGTGGTTTCGATGTAACTCAATGTACTGTTTTGAGGGCGGTGGAAGCGCAGTCGGACCTGGGGGTGCATATTCACAAATCTTTGAAAGTGGCAGGGCAAGTTGATAAGGTGGTTAAGCAAGCGTATGGGATACACGGGTTTTTACATCGGGGCATTGAATAAACAAATAGGGAAGTCATGTTAAACCTTCACAAAAAGACTGGTTAGGCCTCAGCTGGAGTATTGTGTGCAACACTGGGCATCACACTTTAAGAAGGATGTCAAGGCATTGGAGAGGGTACAGAGAAGACTTACCAGGGTGATGCCAGGGATGAGTGACTTCAGTTATGTGGAGGGATTGGAGAAGCTGGGATTGTCCTCCTTAGATCAGAGAAGGCACAGGGAGACCATTAGTGGTGTTCAAAATAATGAGGGTTTTTTATAGAGCAAATAGTGGAAACTGCATACGCTGGCAACTGGATTGGTAACTAGAGGTCATAGGTTTAAAATAATTGCCAAAACAACTAGAGGGGAAATCTGGAGCATATTTTTTACACAGAGGGTTGTTAAGCACTGCCTGAAAGGATGGAGTCCCTTTTAGAGACTGTCTTCGTGTCAGAGACTCAAAATTCATACTTTAACTGGGAAACTGCAGGAACAGAGTGAAACGGGTTTACTTGTGTCCCTGGATTCAATGCACAATGTGGAGAAATCTGTAAAATTTATAATTGAATGGG
Organism: Heptranchias perlo; assembly: GCF_035084215.1. Lineage (NCBI taxonomy): Eukaryota > Metazoa > Chordata > Chondrichthyes > Hexanchiformes > Hexanchidae > Heptranchias > Heptranchias perlo. The sequence continues at coordinate 4,139,506 of NW_027139623.1, read as the reverse complement.
CAGGAGTGAACATGGTCAATACAATTATATGAAAACTCTAAATGAAGCCGCTCATTGTTGTTGGACTAGTACTTTCTGAGCACAGCTTTTAACTTTATTCCTGAGAGAGGTCTCATTAAGACAAGGTTCTGAACTTTGAGATGTTTGTGATATATCCACGTCATCATTTACAAGGAGGCAAAGCTGCTGAAGAAATCTGTTTGTTCAAATGACTGTAACTAATAGCAATGATCAGGGGTATAACCGTGTCAGTGGAGATTTACCCCCTGTATAAATCAGGGATCGCTGTAATGAATCAACACAGACTGCCTGCCGGAGCTGCGGTTTCCAGGCCAACAGAAATCATTGCTTCTCACAGAAATGGGATATTCAATAATGTATCAGATAGAATGTATTTATTATCCAGTTCTCGCAGCCGTTGGAATCCCAGGTAAGCCATTATCTCAGCTGTTCATGGTCTAAATCGGTATTAACTCTGCTGCTGTACTTGGCATTATTTTTCTCCCATCGTGTATTATACAGTGGACTGTTCTGTTCTATCAGTTGATCGATTGTCCTAAGTCTCTGCTATTGTTGTCTTATAGCAGCTGCATTGTGTGCCTTATGATCTTGTATATCCAACCCTGGCATTGTTACTGTATTATTCTCTGTACTGAATGTATTGGAATCAGGTGTCTGGGCTAAGAGCTGGTATCAGACCATCAGGAGCTGTGAACAGTTTCATGTTGTGGAACTAACCTCTCCTGGAATATTTTTTCATCAATGTGTTTTCAGTGATTGATAATGAGACAGCTCACGGTCACGGTGTCACAAGGAGGCGGCGCAATGTCCTCCCTCCCCGATAACATGGTACGGTTTAACAGGGATTTTAATGTATTTATTGGTTATCACTGTTATGAAAGATGATTTCATTGTGTGTGTATCTGACACCGCTTCAGATGTTTGGCTACTGAACTGAGTTTGTTGCTGATTCTTTCACATCTCGTTCTCTGATTCGCTTTGGATGAATTCAATGTAAAATGCAATATTTTGAGGTTACGTTTTGTCAGTTTGCACTGTTTCTGTTGAGATCATGAGCCGTTCTATTTATTGATAGATTAGAAGCAGCAGCGGAGATGTTGGCGTTTTGTTAATTGAACAATGCCGCCATCTAACGCTGTACTTTGTAATTACAGGAGAAGGAATTTCAATTATTGTGAGGTGTGTCTGGGAGAGGCATTCGATTCTGTTTATTCCATGAATTGTAGATGAAGTGAACAGTGTAGGTGAACAGCTGGAGACGTGGATGATTTGTGGAAACATTAAAATATTCACAGAGGCTTCACCATTTAACAAACTGACACTGAGAATAGAATCGTTGGAACACGGGGCTGGTGAAGAGAAAACAGTCGCAGGATGTTAGGATTTACTAGGAAATGAAAGGGGCATTGAGAAAGAGTAGAGACAGTGCGGAGAGATAGAGTGCAGCGATAGAGAACGCGACTGAGAAGGAAAACGAGAGGGACGGTGAGGAGGAAAGAGAGGAAGAGATAGACAGAGAGAAAAATGCACACACGGAGAACGAGAGAGGGGAGAGAGAGAGCAGCAGCGGTGTGAATAATTAATCGGAATGAACTGCTGAACCTTCCAGTACAATTATGAAGAGGAAATGTGATTTGAAGGTGTTATTAGAATGTTGTCAGATTGTAAGAGTTTTATTGTATTCTCTCCGGGTGTGTTTATCACTATCAGATCCTTAGTCTGTTTATGTGAATGTTCCTTTCACTTGTTTACTGATTGAATAAATAAACATAATTGAAATGTATCTAAAGAATAGGATCATTGATTTCTTTATCGCATTTAATTATGGGGATATTGCATTCTAGAAGCTATGTGTCAGTTTTATTCAATAAAGAACGAAGCGAATTCAATGATTGTATTTTCATGTAATTTTAGTTGAATATGCAAAGTAAATTTATTGAACACATTATGTAACCAACGAGCAGTTCATTGACACCAATAACCAATAAATTAATGGTTGAATTCGTTAATTGGATTGTGTGAGTTGGACCTCTTGATTAGATTTCCTCTAACACTCTGCTGCAGTCTCTCCCTGTGAATCCCAGCCTCTCCTCCCACGGCATCGAATCCTCTGTCTCCTCATCCGTTCCTTCAGTTCATTCGCTTTCCAAAACTATCTGCTACTGATTCCCCTCCAGTTCATACATGTCCTTTTCCTTGGTCTCCCTCCCAAACGCACTCGTTCGCTCGGCCTCCAGTTGCCTCTTCTAATCCAATACGAAGCCTCAAACTCACCCCCACGGATCTCGGTCTTTCCCGTTTTGTGCCAGCCCCAGTCGGCTCTCTCCACCCAGAGCAACAAACCTCCCCCTGTCCCCTCACCTTCTCGTCCCTCGCTCACTTTCCCGTCCATCTGGAGCCCAAATCCGGATTCAACCTGTTGGACTCCCGGTGTTTAAATACGTCCTCCCTTCCCCACCGGCACTGCCCCCTCACTCGGCCCTTCCAGTGGATCTGGTGCTCACTTTATTCACTCTCTGTATCAATTTCCCAATTCATTATTCATAATTGTGTTTGAAAACATTTCTCTGTCCGAAAGCGCTGCCCAGGTCAGTGAACCAGTTTCCACCGTTTGATGCAGCAACAACGCTGGAAATTTCACCTCAGATTCTCTCAAACTGCTGCTTTGTCTCCAGGTCTGATCAGTAATTTCTGTCCTTCCGTTTCTCTCTCTTACAGTTAACTTGGTGGCGATTGTAATCCTGTCCCGAGGAAAGTGCGGCCTCTCCAAATGTGTCACTCGCTACCTGGTGGGAATGGCGGCGGCCGATCTCCTGGTCGTTATCACTGATGTCATAATGTGGCGCATTGTTGAGATTTATTTCCCAGTTTCATTCTTGACCATTACCCCCGTGTGCCGTCTCATCGCCATCCTGATCTATGCAACCACAGCGGCCTCTGTCTGGTTCACAGTGGTTTTCACCTTTGATCGATTTGTGGCCATTTGTTGTCAGAAGCTGAAAACAAAATATTGCAACGAGAAAACGGCGGCTGTTGTTATCGGGGTGGTGAGTGCGCTGAGCTGTTTGCTAAACATTCCCTGGTACTTTGTAATTGGCCCGGAATATATAATGGAAAATGTACCCCGGGGTTGTGTCTTGAAACCGACGTTTTTGACTTCACCCGCATGGGCAGCGTTTGACTTGTTTAATCTTGTGTTAACTCCTTGTCTCCCATTCATTCTGATTTTGCTGTTCAATGTTCTCACCGCCAGGCACATTTTAGCGGCCAGTAGAGTCCGCAGGGGACTCCGGGGCCGCAGCAATGGAGAGAATCACAAGGACCCAGAGATGGAGAACCGAAGGAAATCGATCATTTTACTCTTCAGTATATCAGGCAGTTTTATATTGTTATGGAGCGCAGAAGTTTTTTATGTTATCTCTCTGCGAATAACAAACGCCCAGTTCTATACGGCCAGTGACATTGAGTCAGCCGGATTCATGCTTCAACTTCTCAGTTCCTGCACCAACACGTGTATTTATGCTGTGACCCAGACGAAATTCAGAGAGGAGCTGAAGAACTGGGTGAAATACCCACTGAATCTAATTGTTACATTAGTTAAATCATAGAAACGTCTGAAGACTTTCCATCCGCAATTAAATAAAAAGTCAATTAGAGTCAATTAGAGTTTCACGTTTGGCGGTGGCCTAAGACGGGCGGTAGCGGATCGGGCGCCCGTTATTCACCGCGCCTGATTTTACTATCTATTGACATCAATGAGTTCACTAAAGTAACTGATATCAATCCAATACTTTAAATACATTTGGAAATAGCAGACAGGAATTATATTTTACCCGACAAATGCGGTGTTGTGAAATGATACAAGATGTGATTCTAACATGAAATTATTTGCTGTTATTAGTCTGGAAATAATATGATTTCAATATTAAATGTTTAATCCTGAAACGTGTAAAATCAAATGCTCCTTTCCGGTTGCTGATTATTTCCCATCACACACATTGCCCGGTGGGATGGACTGAAGGTGAGCTGTCAGGGTCAGACAGCGTCCTGTTCATTGGTACATTTGTTTTGACCAGAACAGAATAATAATGGACTAACACCCGGACCGTTACTAACCGGTAAAATATTAATGTAATTTCAAACTCCAGTGGGGAGTTCTGGAGGAATGTGCAGGTATCGACTGTCTCTTCAGTCCGATATCAGGTGAAGAATTACTGGCTGTTGTGTAATTTCCATTGATTGGGAGTTGGCGTCATCTACTGGGCGGAAACGGGAACTGCAACAGAGCGAGAAAGGATCCGTCAGAAACCAGTTTAAATGAAGAACAAAATCCAACAGCCTGCAGTGTCTGTTCAGGGTCTGATGTTTGAGAGCAATTTGATCATCCCCGCTTGTCACCGATGGTGGTATAGTGGTGAGCATAGCTGCCTTCCAAGCAGTTGACGCGGGTTCGATTCCCAGCCATCGCATTTCAGTATTCTTATTAAATTATTTCCATCATTAGGTTTGCCACCGAATTTGTTGCAGTTCAGCTGGATATTGTTTCCAAAACATAAACTGGTATAATTGCAGCAAAATGTTTTCAACGTTAATTTATCTTTCCTATAGAAGGAATAGATGACAAATATACTGGAAATAGTGAGCTCCCAAGGGTCTAACAAGAGTGAGGAAGGCAAATGATATGTGAGCTTTTATTGCAACGGTGTTGCAATATAAGAGTAATAAGGACTTGTTGCAATTGTGCTATGAGGAGATATTGTGTAAAATTGGCCTATATTCGCTGGAGTTTAGAAGAATGAGAGATGATCGCATTGAAACGTGTCAATTTTTTAGACGGCTTGACAGGGTAGATGCGGAGAGGCTGATTCCCCTGGCTGGAGAGTCAAGAACTTGAGTTCAGAGGATCAAGATCAGGGGTCGGCCATTTAGCATCGACATGAGGAAAAGATTCTTCACTCAAAGGGTTTTGAATCTTTGAAATTCTTCACCCCAGAGGGCTGTGGATGCTCAGTCGTTGAATATATTCAAAGCTGAGATCGATAGATTTTTGGACGCTAATGGCATCAAGGGATATGGGGATGGGGCGAGAAAGTGGAGTTGAGGTCGAAGATCAGCCATGTCTCGGAGCGGCTACAGAACATTTTGGAGGGGGAGGGCGAACAGTCAGCTGTCGTGGTGCACATAGGCACCAACGATATAGGTAAAAAAGGGGATGAGGTCCTAAAAGCAGAATATAGGGAGTTAGGAGGTAAATTAAAAAATAGGACCTCAAAGGTAGTAATCTCAGGATTGCTGCCAGTGCCACGTGCTAGTCAGAGTAGAAATAGGAGGATATTTCAAATGAATACGTGGCTAGAGGAATGGTGCAAGGGGGAGGGATTCAAATTCCTGGGACACTGGAAACGGTTCTGGGGGAGGTGGGACCAGTACAAACCGGATGGTCTGCACCTGGGCAGGGCCGGGACCGCTGTCCTAGGAGGAGTGTTTGCTAGTGCTGTTGGGGAGGGTTTAAACTAAAGTGGCAGGGGGTTGGGAACCTGAGCAGGGAGAGAGAGGAAAGCGTAACAGGAAGGGACAGAAGGTATGGAGTAATAGGTAAAGTGTTAAAAAAGGAAAAAGCAGGAACTAAGCGTCACAAAACAGATTTGAAAGTTCTTTATCTGAATGCACGTAGCATTCGTAACAAAATGGACGAGTTAACGGCACAAATAACTACGTATGGGTATGATCTTGTGGCCATTACAGAAACATGGCTGCAGGGTGACAACGACTGGGAATTAAATATGCCAGGGTATTTAACAATCAGGAAGGACAGGCAGGAAGGAAGGGGAGGTGGGGTGGCTATGTTAATAAAGGAAGGAATCACTGTAATACAGAGAAATGATATTGGGACAAAGCATCAAGATAATGAAACAGTTTGGGTGGAGATAAGGAATAATAAGGGAAAAAAAACATTAGTGGGCGTAGTATATAGGCCTCCTAATAGTTGCAACTCTGCTGGAAGAAGTATTAATCAGGAGATAGTCGGGGCATGTAATAAGGGAACAGCCATAATTATGGGGGATTTTAATTATCATATTAACTGGACAAATCAAATTGGGCAGAGCAGCCTTGAGGACGAGTTCATTGAGTGCATCAGGGATGGATTTCTTGAGCAGTATGTAACTGATCCTACAAGGGGGCAGGCAACCTTGGACCTGGTCCTGTGTAATGAGTCAGGATTAATTAATAATGTCCTAGTTAAGGATCCCCTTGGAACGAGCGACCACAACATGGTTGAATTCCATATCCAATTAGAGGGTGAGAAGGTTGATTCTCAAACAAGCGTACTGAGCTTGAATAAAGGAGACTATGATGGTATGAGAGCGGAATTGATTAAAGTGGACTGGGAAAATAGATTAAAGGGTAAGACGGTACATGAGCAGTGGTGTTCATTTAGGGAGTTATTTTACAACTTTCAAAATAAATATATTCCACTGAGGAAAAAAGGGTGTAAAAGAAATGACAGCCATCCGTGGCTAAGTAAAGAAATCAAGGATCGTATCCGACTAAAAACAAGGACATATAAGGTAGCCAAACTTAGTGGGAGGATAGAAGATTGGGAATTCTTCAAAAGACAGCAAAAAGTAACTAAAGGATTGATTAAGAAAGGGAAGTTAGATTATGAAAAGAAATTAGCAAAAAATATAAAAACAGATAGCAAGAGTTTCTATAGTTATATAAAAAGAAAAAGGGTGGCTAAGGCAAACATAGGTCCCTTAGAGGATGAGACCGGGAAATTAATGGTGGGAAACATGGAGATGGCAAAAATGCTGAACAAATATTTTGTTTCAGTCTTTACAGTAGAGGACACTAAGAATATCCCAACACTGGACAAACAGGGGACTCTCGGGGGGGAGGAGCTAAATACGATTAAAATCACTCAGGAGATGGTACTCAGTAAAATAATGGGACTCAAGGCGGATAAATCCCCTGGACCTGATGGCTTCCATCCTAGGGTCTTAAGGGAAGTGGCAGTAGGGATTGTGGATGCTTTGGTGATAGTTTTCCAAAATTCCCTGGACTCAGGAGAGGTCCCGGCAGATTGGAAAACTGCTAATGTAACACCGTTATTTAAAAAGGGTAGTAGGCAGAAGGCTGGAAATTATAGGCCAGTTAGCTTAACATCTGTGGTGGGTAAAATTTTGGAGTCTATTATTAAGGAGACAGTAACGGAACATTTAGATAAGCATAATTTAATAGGACAAAGTCAGCATGGCTTTATGAAGGGGAAGTCATGTCTGACAAATTTGCTTGAGTTCTTCGAGGATATAACGTATAGGGTGGATAAAGGGGAACCAGTGGACATAGTGTATTTAGACTTCCAGAAGGCATTCGACAAGGTGCCACATAAAAGATTATTACTTAAGATAAAAAATCACGGGATTGGGGGTAATATTCTGGCATGGGTGGAGGATTGGTTATCGAACAGGAAGCAGAGAGTTGGGATAAATGGTTCATTTTCGGACTGGCAACCAGTAACCAGTGGTGTTCCACAGGGGTCGGTGCTGGGTCCCCAACTCTTTACAATCTATATTAACGATTTGGAGGAGGGGACCGAGTGCAACATATCAAAATTTGCAGATGATACAAAGATGGGAGGGAAAGTAGAGAGTGAGGAGGACATAAAAAACCTGCAAGGGGATATAGACAGGCTGGGTGAGTGGGCGGAGATTTGGCAGATGCAATATAATATTGGAAAATGTGAGGTTATGCACTTTGGCAGGAAAAATCAGAGAGCAATTTATTTTCTTAATGGCGAGAGACTGGAAAGTACTGCAGTACAAAGGGATCTGGGGGTCCTAGTGCAAGAAAATCAAAAAGTTGGTATGCAGGTGCAGCAGGTGATCAAGAAAGCCAACGGAATGTTGGCTTTTATTGCTAGGGGGATAGAATATAAAAACAAGGAGGTATTGCTGCAGTTATATAAGGTATTGGTGAGACCGCACCTGGAATACTGCATACAGTTTTGGTCTCCATACTTAAGAAAAGACATACTTGCTCTCGAGGCAGTACAAAGAAGGTTCACTCGGTTAATCCCGGGGATGAGGGGGCGGACATATGAGGAGAGGTTGAGTAGATTGGGACTCTACTCATTGGAGTTCAGAAGAATGAGAGGCGATCTTATTGAAACATATAAGATTGTGAAGGGTCTTGATCGGGTGGATGCAGTAACGATGTTCCCAAAGATGGGTGAAACTAGAACTAGGGGGCATAATCTTAGAATAAGGGGCTGCTCTTTCAAAACTGAGATGAGGAGAAACTTCTTCACTCAGAGGGTGGTAGGTCTGTGGAATTTGCTGCCCCAGGAAGCTGTGGAAGCTACATCATTAGATAAATTTAAAACAGAAATAGACAGTTTCCTAGAAGTAAAGGGAATTAGGGGTTATGGGGAGCGGGCAGGAAATTGGACATGAAGCTGAGTTCGGATCGGTCAATGCCCTGTGGGTGGCAGAGAGGGCCCAGGGGCTATGTGGCCGGGTCCTGCTCCGACTTCTTGTGTTCTTTAGATTTGTGGTTGGGATCAGATCAGCCATGATCTTATTGAATGGCGGAGCAGGCTCGAGGGGCCGATTGGCCTACTCCTGCTCCAATTTCTTATGTTCTTATGTTCTTATGTTCTTTTGTCATCTTCTTATTTAATATCGATCAATGAGAAATTCCACCAGCTATTTGTGTCTGTTCAGTGGCTGATGTTTGGAAACTATTTATTGTCTGTGTTTAAAGTGCTAGAAAACCAAATTCCAAACTCCAGAGAAACACTCTATTTTTCCCTCCTTGTGAACTAACGTGCTGCAGTGGTGAGCAGAGCTGCCTTCGAAACAGTTAATTCTAACAGTTTTGAATCCCAGCACGATTAAATCACTAACACCAAGACTGGAACCGATCTGATGCTGTTCAGAGGGATAGTTTTTCCAAAACCGAAACAGGTCTAATTTGTATTAACAATATTTTTAAAATTCATTTATTTCCCCCATAATGTTGAATTTAACTCTGTTCCTTTGTATTATTATTTCCCCTGATCTGTACAGTGGATACGGGACACAATTGCTCGGATTCAGTGAAATTAATTGATTTTTTGAAGTTTTTCCCTCTGCTGATTCCCGTTCCTTATTTAAATTATGTCGGATTAACCTTTCTGATCTATAGAAGGGTCATAGTCCTGAACCGTTAACCCGAGCTTCCCTTCTCCACAGATGCTGCCGGACCTGCTGAGTCTTTCCAGCATTTTCGGTATAATATTTTGCATAATTTATCCTTTTCACCTTTGACGTTCGCCATTGAAACTTCCAGATTTGCGCTCAGTTTTTATTCGTGTTTCAGTTCGGTTTATTTGAATTAATATAAATCGTGTCCTGAGAAATCAGACAGAAATATTGCGCAATGTAGAGTGAAATTTAATTCACAACTTTGGAATGAGCAAAACAAAAACTTTATTATGAATCAATTGGCTTAATTTCTCACTGAAAAAATACGAGAGTAGAAGATACAGAGAGAAACTATTTCCTCACATTGCACACTTTCCTGTTTCTGTCACAACGACAGATAATGTGAATTTGTTCCACTCTGTTACAGTTCTACCTTACGGCCAGTAGATGTCAGACTGTGTGTGAGTGTGGGATTCATTCTGCATCTATCAGTCTCTGGTGCTGCGTGTGAGTGAGAGATTCATTCTGAATCTGTCAGTCTCTGGTGCTGCGTGTGAGTGTGGGATTCATTCTGTATCTGTCAGTCCCTGGTATTGTATGTGAGTGTGGGATTCATTCTGAATCTGTCAGTCTCTGGTGCTGTATGTGAGTGTGGAATTTATTCTGTAACTCAGTCTCTGAGACAAAATGCAAGTCTGGATTCGTTCTATATTCTTATGTCAGGTTAGAGTCGATTGCTTGAAACAGTGTCTTTAATTCATTAATGTATGCACAGTCTTTTGTCGAGCATTAATTTGTAATTATGGATACACTTTGGGATTTTGTTTTAATCAAACAATGTGTGTGAGTTTTGGTGTAGGATTACATCTTAATCTCTGTGAAGATTATTGTGAATGATAATGTACGTTTCAATCTGTTACTGTGAAATTATTGGACTGGTATTTATTGTGCAGCTCAGTCTGCCCTGATGGAATTGATATTGTATCTTTCAGCATGACACTGAATGTGATTTATGGACTGGTGTAGCTCAGTCTGCACTAATGGAATTGATACTGTATCCTTCAGTCTGATTCTATGTAATATATTTAGACAAGTGTGTAAGGTGCAGCTCAGTCTGCGCTAATGGAATTGATATTGTATCTTTCAGTCTGATTCTGTGTAATATATTTAGACTAGTGTGTACGGTGTAGCTCAGTCGGCTATAATGGAATTGATACTGTATCTTTTAGTCTGATTCTGTGTAATATATTTAGACTAGTGTGTACCGTGTAGCTCAGTCAGCTATAATGGAATTGATACTGTATCTTTCAGTCTGATTCTGTGTAATATATTTAGACTAGTGTGTACGGTGTAGCTCAGTCAGCTATAATGGAATTGATACTGTATCTTTCAGTCTGATTCTGTGTAATATATTTAGACTAGTGTGTACCGTGTAGCTCAGTCAGCTATAATGGAATTGATACTGTATCTTTCAGTCTGATTCTGTATAATATATTTAGACTAGTGTGTACGGTGTAGCTCAGTCAGCTGTAATGGATTTGATACTGTATCTTTCAGTCTGTTACAGTATGAGGTTTTTGAACTGGTATGTAATGTGTAGCTCAGTCTGTACAAGTCAAATTGATACTGTGGCTCAATCAGCTATAATAAGAATGATACTGTATCTTTCAGTCCGACACCGTATGCGGTTTTTGAACTGGTATGTAATGTGTAGCTCAGACAGCATTAATGGAATTGATACTGTATCTTTCAGGCTGAGACTGAACGTGATTTTTGGATGGTATATAATGTGTAGCTCAGTCTGCACTAATGGAAATGATACTGTATCTTTCAGCATGGCCATGAAAGTGATTTTTGGACTGGTAGGTAATGCGTAGCTCAGTCTGCAGTAAATGAATTGTTACTGTATCTTTCAGTCTAATCCTATATGCGAATTTTGGACTGTATATAATGTGTGGCTCAGTCTGCACTAATGGAATTGATACTGTATCTTTCAGTCTGATGCTGCGGAATATACTTAGACTGATGTGTAATGTGCAGCTCAATCCGCACTAATGAAATTGATACTGTATCTTTCAGCATGACCCTGAATGTGATTTCTGGACTGGTATTTAATGTGTAGCTCAGTCTGCACTAATGGAATTGATACTGTATGTTTCAGTTTCATACTGTGTGAGATTTATGGACTGGTATGTAATGTGTAGGTCAGTCTATACTAATCAAATCGATACTATATCTTTCAGTCTTATACTGTATGAGAATTTTGGACTGGTATCTAATGTATACCTCAATCTGCAGTAACGGAATTTAAACTGTACATTTCATTCTGACACTATGAGGTTTTTGTACATATATGTGAGTCAAATATGGGTAACATCTGAACTGGTATCTAATTTGTATCTCAGGGTACACTATTGGCATGAAGACTGCATCTTTAAACTCATAATGTGTGTGAGTTGTGGGCTGGTATTTAATTTGATTCTCGGGGTACACTATTGTGATTCATTCTGTACCTATCAATCAGTACCATGTGTCAGTTCTATCTGGTAGTTAATTTGTCGCTAAGGCTGAACTAATGTGAGATTGACACAGTGCCTTTCAATCTGATACTGGGTGTGATTTTGGACTGGGAATTATTTATCTGCCGGTCAGCGGTAATGAGTCATTGTGAAATGGAAATTCCGTCTGTCTCTCCTGCTCTGTTTGACTGTTCGATTGGGATCAGTGTGGGACTGACTATTGCTGCTGTCTGAGACTGTGGGACTGATGACCTGTCTGTGTCTCTGTGCTCTGTGAGTGATAATGTACATACTGTGTGTGAGAAGGAGCTGGCTGCACTGTTCCTTGTGCCTCGGGTGCAGGAAAGATCACACTGATTCTGGGTCCTTCAAGTATTTGCCTGCAGAAAGAGAAAGTATGTCTTGTAACTCAAGAACAGGTGAGGAGCAATGTAAATCGTGTCCTGAGAAATCAGAGAGAAATACTGCGCAATGTACAGTGAAATATAATGGAGTAAATTCACAACTATCAAATGAATGAAACAAAAACTTGATTATGAATCAATTGTCTTCATGTTTCACCGTCAAAATGTGCAAAAATAGGAGAGTAAAAGTTACAGACAGAAACTTTCCTCACATTGCACATTGTCCTGTTTCTGGAACCACGACAGATAATGTGAATTTGTTCCACTCTTTTACAGTTCTAGCTTACGTCCAGTAGAGGTCAGTCTCTGGTAATGTATATGAGAGTGGGGTTTATTCTGTATCTTTCCCTGGTACTGTATATGAGAGTGGGGTTTATTCTGTATCTGGCTGTCTGTCTCTCTATGGTACTGTTTTTGAGAGTGGGATTATTCTGTATCTATCTCTGGTACTGTATATGAGAGTGGGGTTTATTCTGTATCTGTCTATCTCTGGTACTGTATATGAGAGTGGGGTTTATTCTGTATCTGTCTGTCTCTGGTACTGCATATGAGAGTGGGGTTTATTCTGTATCTGTCTATCTCTGGTACTATATATAAGAGTGGGGTTTATTCTGAATCTGTCAATCTCTGGTACTGTATATGAGAGTGGGGTTTATTCTGTATCTGTCTGTCTGTCTCTGGTACTGTATATGAGAGTGGGGTTTATTCTGTATCTGTCTATCTCTGGTACTGTATATGAGAGTGGGGTTTATTCTGTATCTGTCTATCTCTGGTACTGCATATGAGAGTGGAGTATATTCTGTATCTGACAGTCTCTGGTGCTTTATGTCAGTGTGAGATTAATTCCATCACTGTCATTCTCTGGTGCTGTGTGTGAGTGTGGAATTAACTATGTACCTGTCAGTCTCTGGTACTGTCTGTGAGTGTGCGATTCATTCTGTATCTGCCATTCTCTGCTGCTTTATCTCGGTGTGGGATTCATTATGTAATTCAGTCTCTGAGACAATGTGCAAGTCTAAATTCATTCCATATTCTTATTTCAGTTCAGAGTATCGTATTTGAAACTGTATCTTTAACACTCCAAATTATATACAGTTCTTTGTTGAGTATTGAATTTGTTAATATGGATACACTTTTCGATTTTCTTTAATTAAACAATGTGTGTGAGTTTTGGAGTAGTATTACATCTTAATCTCTGAACTCTATTGTGAATGATAATGTACCTTTCAATCTGTTCACATTGAAATTGCTGGACTGGTATGTAATGTGTAGTTCAGTCTGCAATAATGGGATTAATTCTGTGTCGGAGTCTAACACTGCGAGAGATTTTTGGACTGGTGAGTGACATATAGCTCAGTCTATGCTAATGGAATTCATATTGTATCTTTGAATCTGATATGGTATGACATTGTTGGACAGCTATATAATCTGTGGCCCTGTCTGCATGAACGGAATCGATACTGTATCTTTCAGCCCAATATTGTATGAGATTGTTGGGCTGTTATATAATTTTAGCTCAGGTGGTGCGAATAGAATTTAAACTATACCTTCCAGTCTGATCATTTATATGATTTGTGGACTGGGATGTAATGTGTAGCTCAGTCTGTACCAATGGTATTGCTACTGTTTATTTCAGTACAACATGAGTATTACCAATATATCGAATATGTAGCTCAGTCTGCACCAATGGAATTGACACTGTATCTTTCAATCTGACACTATGAAATGTATGGACTGGTATGTAATGCGCAACTCAGTCTGCAGTAATGTGATTGTGAGATTCATTCTGCATCTGTCAGTCTCTGGTACTGTTTGTGAGTGTGAGATTCATTCTGTATCTGTCAGTCCCTGATACTGTGCGTGAGTGAGATTCATTCTGTTCCTGGTACTGTATGTGTAGGATTCATTCTATATCTGTCAGTCTCTGGTACTGACTGTCAGCTTGGTGTATATTCTGCATCTGTCAGTCTCAGGGGTACTATATATAAGTGATGGATTCATTCTGTATCTGCCAGTCTCTGGTGCTATTTGTGAATGTGGGATTCATTCTGTATCTGTCAGTCTCTGGTGCTGTATGTGAATGTGAGATTCATTCTGTATCTGACATTCTCTGCTACTTTATCTCATTGTGGGATTCATTCTGTAATTCAGTCTCTGAGATAATGTGCAAGTCTGAATTCATTCTGTATTCTTATTTCAGTTTATAGTATCGTATTTGAAACTGTATCTTTAATACTTTAAATTATATATAGTTCTCCGTTGATTATTTAATTTGTAAATATGGATTACTTTTTGATTTTCTTTAATCAAACAATGTGTGTGAGTTTTGGAGTCGTATTACATCTTAATCTCTGAACTCTATTGTGAATGATAATGGACCTTTCAATCTGTTCATGGTGAAATTATTGGACTGGTATGTAATGTGTAGATCAGTCTGCAATAATGGGATTAATTCTGTATCTGAGTCTAACACTGTATGAGATTTTTGGACTGGTATGTAATATGTAGCTCATCCTGAACTAAAGGAATTGATACTGTATCTATCAGTCTGATACTGTATGAGATTTTTTGACTGAAATGCAATGCGTAGCTCAGTCTTCAATAATGGAAGTGATACTGAATCTTTCAATCTGATACTCTGAGATTTTAGGACTGGTAAGTAACATGGAGCTCAGTCTGTGCTAATGCAATTGATGTTGTATCTTTGAGTCTGATAGGATATGAGATTATAGGACTGCTATATAATGTGTGGCTCAGTCTGCACTGATGAAATTGATACTGTATTCTTCAGTCTAATATTGTATGGGATTTTCAGGCTTGTATGTATTGTACAGCTCAGGCAGTGCTCATAGAATAGACACTGTATCTTCCTGTCTGATCATTTATGAGGTTTTTGGACTGGTATATAATGTGTAGCTCAGTCTGAACCAATAGTATTGATGCTGTTTATTTCATATAATACTGAGTATTTACCAATATATCTAATATGTAGCTCAGTCTGCTCTAATGGAATTTATACTGTATCTTTCAATCTGGCACCAGGAGATCTTTGGACTGGTCTGTAAAGTGTAACTCAGTCTGCAGTAATGTGACTGTGACATTCATTCTGTATCTGTCAGTTTCTGCTACTGTATGTGAGTGAAATTCATTCTGTTCCTGGTACTCTATGTGAGTGTGGGAATCATTCTGTATCTGTCAGTCTCTGGTATTGTGTGTGGGTGAGACATTCATTCTGTATCTATCAATTTCTGATGCTGTATGTGAGTGATATCAATTCTGTATCTGTCAGTCTGTGCTACAGTGTGTGAATGTGGGATTCATTTTGAATCTGTCAGTCTCTGGTACATTGTATGAGTTTGGGATTTATTCCATATATCAGTCTCTGGCACTCTATCGGAGTGTGAGATTCATTCTTTATCTGTATCTAATTTGTATCTCCATTTACAGTATGGCATTCAAAACTGTATCTTTAATACCTTAATGCATGAATATTTTTTCCCAGTCTTCAATTGGTAGATAATGATATATTTTAAAATGTAATGCTGTCAGATATATTCAGATAATGTGGGCACTTTTTGGACTTCTATTAAATCTGTATCGATGGGAACACAATTGTGAATTAGTGTATCCTCCAAACTGATATGGTGACATTTTTGAACTTGTATATAATGTGGAGCTCAGTCTGCATGAATAGAATACTGTATATTTCAGTCTGAATCTGTGTCAGTTTTTTTGTAATGGTTTCGAATGTGTAGCTCAGTCTGCACTAATGGAATTGATACTGTATCTTTCAATCTGACACTATGAGATTTTTGGACTGGTATGTAATGTGTAACTAAGCCTGCATTGATGGAATTGATACGGTATCTTTCAGTCTGTGACTGTGAGATTTTTGCATTGGTAAGTAATTTGTAACTCAGCCTGCACTAATATAGGTGACTGTGAGATTCACTTTGCATCTCTCAGCATCTGGTACTGCATGTGAGTGTGGGTTTCATGCTGTATCTGTCACTCTCTGGTACTCTATTTGACTGTGGGATTCATTCTGTATATACATTCTCTGGTACTGTGTGTGGGTTTTGAATTATTTCCATATATGCAGTTTCTCATAATGTATGTTCGTATGGGATTCATTCTGTATGTGTCAGTCTCTGGTGCTGTGTGTGAGTGTGGGATTCATTCTGTATCTGTCAGTCTCTGGTAATGTGTGTGAGTGTGGGATTCATTCGGTATCTGTCAGTCTCTGGTACTGTTAGTGAATATGCGATTCATACTTTACCTTTCAGTCTCTCGTGCTTTATGAGAGTGTGGGATGAACTCGGTATCAGTCAGTCCTTGGTAATGTAGGCCTGTGTGCGATTCATTCTGTTTCTGTCATCTCTGGTACCATACTTGAGTGTGGGATTCACTCTGTGTCTGGCAACCTCTAGTACTGTATGTGAGTTTGGGATTCCTTCTGCATGTCAGTCTCTCTACTGTGTCTGAGTGTGTGATTCATTCTGTGTCTGTCTATATTTATTCTCTCAGATTACATTATGGTGTTCAATATTGTAGCTTTAATATCTTAATGTTTAAATAGTTTTTCTCATTATTTAATTGGTAAATATGGATACACTTTAGGATTTGATGCTGGAGGCTTTATTCAGATAATTTGCGTGCTTTTTGGACTCGTATCAAATCTGTATCTCTGTGAGTAATATTGTGAATGATAATGTATCGATCAAAATGATATGGTGATATTTTTGAAATGGTATATAATGTGTAGATCAGTCTGCACTAAAGGAATTGACACTGCATCTTTAAATTTTATTTTATAAGATTTTTGGACTCGTGTGTAATGTGTATCTCAGTCTGTGCTTTTTTTAAATTCGTTCACGGGATGTGGGCGTCGCTGGCAAGGCCGGCATTTATTGCCCATCCCTAATTGCCCTCGAGAAGGTGGTGGTGAGCCGCATTCTTGAACCGCTGCAGTCCGTGTGGTGACGGTTCTCCCACAGTGCTGTTAGGAAGGGAGTTCCAGGACTTTGAACCAGCGACAAAGAAGGAACGGCAATATATTTCCAAGTCGGGATGGTGTGTGACTTGGAGGGGAACGTGCAGGTGGTGTTGTTCCCATGCGCCTGCTGCTCTTGTCCTTCTCGGTGGTAGAGGTCGCGGGTTTGGGAGGTGCTGTCGAAGAAGCCTTGGCGAGTTGCTGCAGTGCATCCTGTGGATGGTACACACTGCAGCCACAGTGCGCCGGTGGTGAAGGGAGTGAATGTTTAGGGTGGTGGATGGGGTGCCAATCAAGCGGGCTGCTTTATCTTGGATGGTGTCGAGCTTCTTGAGTGTTGTTGGAGCTGCACTCA
The DNA here is from genome assembly GCF_035084215.1 of Heptranchias perlo. Classification (NCBI taxonomy): domain Eukaryota; kingdom Metazoa; phylum Chordata; class Chondrichthyes; order Hexanchiformes; family Hexanchidae; genus Heptranchias; species Heptranchias perlo. Next base: position 4,122,026 of record NW_027139623.1, on the reverse strand, counting down.
TCCAGGCAAGTGGAGAGTATTCCATCACACTCCTGACTTGTGCCTTGTAGATGGTGGAAAGGCTTTGGGGAGTCAGGAGGTGAGTCACTCGCCGCAGAATACCCAGCATCTGACCTGCTCTCGTAGCCACAGTATTTATATGGCTGGTCCAGTTAAGTTTCTGGTCAATGGTGACCCCCAGGATGTTGAAACCGTACCTTTAAATCTCACACTATGAAAATATAAACTGGTATTTATTTTGTTTCTCAGGTTACACTGTCAGGTTACACTGTCACAGCATTTCTCAATCTGTTACTGTACATGAGTTTTGGACTTGCAATTTGTGTTCAAATAGTACACTATTCGAATGGATACTTCATGTATTAAACTCACGTGTGTGAGAGAGTTCTGGGCGAGTATTCAATTGGAATCTCGGGGTATCTGGTATTTAATTCATGGCTAATGTTGCCCTTTGGTGAAATTGACAACCTGAAAGCGTGATTTTGGACTGGGATTTTTTAATCTACCTGTCAGTGAGACTGAGTTTGGGAGAAATGGAACAGTTTGAGACAAGGGACCAGCTTATGGGCATCGAAGATTGATACGAGGGCGTAGGTCAGGAAAGGTGTGGCCGATTTTATGCATCCCCGCCGGGCGGAAATGGGGCGGTAGAGGCGAGTAAATGGTGTCAGGTCACTTACCGCCCCTTTAACGTTGGAGTTCCTGCCTCCACCACCGTGGGTCGGGTCCTGAGAAGAGCGGCCGGAGCAACACCCACCTGTTTCCGGTCAGGCCACGTGTAATATGTAAATCAGAGTATTATGACGTATATGGGACAGTATTTAAATTTGGTGACGAATGGGAGGAGGAGCCGCCCTATCGATGGGCATTGAGTGATCCAGAACACTGAGAAGTTTATTTTTAACTTATATTTGGTGTGGCGAGGAGGAGCAGGAGAGCTTTCCCTTGGCCTGCTGCCGCCGTGAGAAATCTCCCGCCTCCTGATCGTCTCAGAAATATATCAGGAGGTTTCCTTATAGATCTGTGTAACCAGGCCCAGCCTCATGTCCCATTAAACTCCCTGCAGTGAGTAAACATTGCTGAACAGCAGCTCAGAGAGGAAACGATATCCGGAACTCCCCACTGGAGTTTGAAATTACATTAATATTTTACCAGTTAGTAACGGTCCGGGTGTTGGTCCATTATTATTCTGTTCTGGTCAAAACAAATGTCCCAATGAACACGACGCTGTCTGACCCTGACAGCTCAACCTCAGTCCATCCCACCGGGCAGTGTGTGTGATGGGAAATTCATTTTTTATTCATTTCAGGATTAAACATTTAATATTGAAATTATATTATTTCCAGACTAATAACAGCAAACCATTTCATGTTAGAATCACATCTTGTATCATTTCACAACACCGCATTTGTCGGGTAAAATATAATTCCTGTCCGCTGTTTCCAAATTTATTTGAAGTATTGGATTGATATCAGTTACTTTAGTGAACTCATTGATGTCAATAGATAGTAAAATCAGGCGTAGTGAATAACAGGCGGCCGATCAGCTACCGCCGACTTACAACACCGCCAAACCGGAAAATCCACTCTCATTGACTTTTTATGCAATTTCGGATGAAAAGTCTTGAGACGTTTCTATGATTTAACTAATGTAACAATTAGATTCAGTGGGTATTTCACCCCGTTCTTCAGCTCCTCTCTGAATTTAGTCTGGGTCACAGCATAAATACACGTGTTGGTGCAGGAACTGAGAAGTTGAAGCATGAATCCGGCTGACTCAATGTCACTGACCGTATAGTACTGGGCGTTTTTTGTATGCAGAGAGATAACATAAAAAACGAATGTGCTCCATAACAATATAAAACTGCCTGATATACTGAAGAGTAAAATGATGGATTTCCTTCGGTTCTCCATCTCTGGATCCTTGTGATTCTCTCCATTGCTGCGGCCCCGGAGTCCCCTGCGGACTTCACTGGCCGCTAAAATGTGCCTGGCGGTGAGAACATTGAACAGCAAAATCAGAATGAATGGGAGACAAGGCATTAACACAAGATTAAACAAGTCAAACGCTGTCCATGTGGGTGAAGTGAAAAAGGTCGGTTTCACGACACAACCCCGGGGTACATTGTCCATTATATATTCCGGGTCAAACACAAAGTACCAGGGAATGTTTAGTAAACAGCTCAGCGCACTCACCACCCCGATAACAACAGCCGCCGTTTTCTCGGTGCAATATTTAGTTTTCAGCTTCTGACAACAAATGGCCACAAATCGATCAAAGGTGAAAGCGACTGTGAACCAGACAGAGGCCGCTGTGGCTGAAAAAGTCATGGTGACAATGAGACTGCACACGGGGGTAATGGTCAAGAATGAAACTGGGAAATAAATCCTACCAATCACCCTCAATATCACATCAGTGATAATGACCAGGAGATCGGCCGCCGCCATTCCCACCAGGTAGCGAGTGATACATTTGGAGAGTCCGCACTTTCCTCGGGACAGGATCACAATCGCCACCAAGTTAACTGTAAGAGAGAGAAACGGAAGGAGAGAAATTACTGATCAGACCTGGAGACAAAGCGGCAGTTTGACAGGATGTGGGGTGAAATTTCCAGCTTTGTTGCTGCATCAAACGGAGGAAACTGATTCACTGACCTGGGCAGCGCTTTCGGGCAGAGAAATGTTTTTAAACACAATTATAAACAATGAATTGGGAAATTGATACAGAAAGTGAATAAAGTGAGCACCGGATCCACTCAAAGAGACGAGAGAGGGCGCAGAGCCGGTGGGCAAGGGAGAAGGGGTTTTACGGACAGTGAATCCAATAGATTAAATCCGAATTTGGGCTCCAGATGGACGGGAAAGTGACTGAGAGCCTGGAAGGTGATGGGACAGGGGGAGGTACTGCTGGTTTGTTACTCTGGGTGAAGAGAGCCGACAGGGGCTGGCACAAGACGAGGAAGACTGACATCCATGGCGGTGAGTTTGAGGCTTCGGATCAGATTGGAAGAGGCTGTTGGAGGCCGAGCCAGTAAGTGAGATTCGGAGGGAGACAAGGAAAATGGCATAAGAACTGGAGGGGAGACAGGAGCACGTGGTTTGGAAAAGCGGATCAAATGAAAGAATGAATAAGGAGGCAGAGAATTCAATGAAGCGGGAGGAGAGGCTGGGATTCACCGGGAGAGACTGCAGTTGGAGGAAATCTAATCTACTCGTCCCAGTAACACAAGGCAATTAATGAATTCAAATTTTATTTTTTGTGGTTATTGGTTGCATAATATTTCCAATAAATTCACTTTGCACATTCATTTAAAATTAAAATAAAATCCAATTATTAAATTAACCTCGTTCTTTGAAGCTGACACATGGCTTCTAGAATACAGCATCCTAATAATTCAATGCTATCAAGAAATCACTGATTTTATTCATAAAATACATTTCAGTTTTGTTTATTTATTCAGTCAGTAAACAAGTGAACGGAATATTCACATAAACAGACTGAGGACCTGATAGTGATAAACACACCCGGAGAGAGTACAATAAAACTCTCACAATCTGACAACATCATAATAACACCTTCAATTCACATTTCATTTTCATAATTGTACTGGATGTTTCAGTAATTCATTCCGGTGAATTATTCACATCGCTGTCGCTCTGTCTCTCTCCCCCTCTGTCCCATTCTGTGTGTGTGTATCTCTCTCTCTCTCCCTCATTCTCCATGCGTCTCTCTCTGTCTCTCTCTATTCCTGTCGATCCTTCTCTCCCCCTTTCGTTTTCCATCTCATTCGCGTTCTCTAACGCCCCTCTCCAGCTCTCCGCACTCTCTCTACACTCTCTCTATGCCGCTTTTCACATCCGAGTAAATCCTAACATCCTGCGCCTGCTTTCTCTTCACCAGCCCCGTGTTCCAACGAGCCTATTCTTAGTTTCAGTTTGTTAAATGGTGAAGTATCTGTGAATGTTTCTTCAGACCATCCAAGTCGCCACCTGTTCACCTACACTGTTCACTTCATCTACAATGTATGGAATAAACAGAATCGAATGCCTGTTCCAGACACACCTCACAATGATTGAAATTCCTTCTCCATTGTTCAATTAACAAAACACCAACATCTCCGCTGCAACTTATAATCTACAGATAAATAGAAAGGCTCCTGATTCCAACAGATAAAGTTCAAACTGATACAACATAACTTCAAAACATTGCATTTTACAGTGAATTCATCCACAGTGAAGCAGATATTGAGATATGAAAGAATCAGCAGCAAACTCAGTTCAGCAGCCAGACTTCTGGAGCTGGGACAGACACACACAAAACGAAATATTTCATAACAGTGAGAACCAATAAGTAGATTGAAATCCCAGTTAAACTGAACCATGTTATTGTGGAGGGAGGACATTGCACTGCCTCCTTGTAACACTGAGACCGTGAGCTGTCTCATTATCAATCACTGAAAACACATTTATGGAAATATTTTTCACAACATGAAACTGTTCCAGTTCCTGATGGTCTGATACCAGCTCTTAACCCACACACCTGATTCCAATACATTCAGTACAGAGAATAATCCAGTAACAATGCGAGGGTTGGATAAACAATGTTCACGGCAGAAATAATGCAATTGCTACAGGACCGAAGGATGGACCGTTATTCCACAATAAATTCAGTGCAGAGAATAATCCAGTAACAATGCCTGTGTTGGATATGTAAAGATCATAACAGATATAATTCAGCTGTTACAAGACTGAACGTTTTGAAGTTAATGACATACCATTAATCAACAGTATATTCAGTACAAAGAAGAGTTCAGTAACAGTGCCAGGGTTGGAAATACAATGTTCATTACAGATATAACACAGCTCTTACAAGACCGAAAGAGCAGAGACTTTAAACAATCTATCATTCAACTGAAATAAGAGAACGGCTGGCTGCGTAAAATATGGTGGGAGAAAAAATAATTAACCAAGTACAGCAGCACAGTTAACACCGATTTACAATATTCACAGATGAGATAACGGCTTACCTGGAACTCCAATGGCTGCAAGAACAGGATAGTAAATGCGTTCAATCTGAAAAATTGCTGAATATCCCATTTCTGTGAGAAGCAGTGACTTCTGTTGAACTGAAAACCGCAGCTCCGGCAGGCACTCCGAACTGATACATTGCAACAAGCCCTGATTTATACAGAGGATGAATCTCCACTGACACGGTTATACCCTGGATCATTGCTATTACTTACAGTCGCCGAAACAAATACATTGCATCAGCAGCTTTGTCTCCAATGTAAATAATGACGTGGATATATCGCAAACATCTCAATGTCCAGAACATTATCTTAATGAGACCTCTCTCAGGAATAAAGTTAAAAGCTGTGCTCAGAAAGGACTGGTCCAACAACAATGAGCGGCTAAATTTACAGTTTTCATATAATTGTATTGATCATGTTCACTCCTGACGATTCATCTATAAATTTTACCGATTTCTCTGAATGTACACTGAATCCAGGGGCACAAACAGACCCGTTTCACTGTTCCTGCAGATTCTCGGTCAAAATATGAATTTTGTGTCTCTGGCACAGGGACAATTAAAGGGCACGTTGAGGATTGTAGCCGAGAAATGACAGTGGGTGATATTGGGGGTTGGACACTGAACGAGATTTATTGCCATTCCTCTCTCCGTTATTTTACTGCAGATGTTTACCCGTTTATTTTACATTGGTTGATGGCTCCAGTAAATTGGTCCGGTGTAAACCCGCTTCCCTCACCCGCCTTTATTCATTCCTCAGCCAATTGTCATTGAAACCCTCATCAATGCCTCTGTCCCCTCCAGACCCCATTCCTCCAGTTCACTCCTGACGGCCAGCCACCCTCCACCTTCCAACCAGCAGCAGGTCCTGCTCGGCCTCACTGACCCTCACTGACTCCTAGTTCCTGATCGCCCAATAGTTCACATTTTCATCCATGGCCCACCTCTCCCAATCTCCGCCCTCTCCTCAACACCTACAGGAAACCCACCCGTCACCTCCTCATTCATCGATCGTTGGCCTCTTTTGGTGGGACTACCCTCGCTTGGTTCCACTCACCTATCTGATCATAGCCAGGAGAAGCTTCTCTTCCCACCCTATCACCGTTATATCTGATGTCTCCAAAGGTTCAATCCTTTGCTCCCTCCTCTTCCTCATCTACATGCTGCCCTTTGGTGACATTGTCCACAGACATGGACCAGTTTTCAGCTGGACTTCCAACTTCTTTGTGTTGTCAGAGCGACATTCTGTTTAGATGAGCCACGAATTCAGCCAGTAAAAAATTGGGAAGTCATGATCTTTGACCCCACAATCTCCACATCATTTCGACTGATTTCATCCATTCTCCTCTCTTTTTGATTGGAGAGTCCATCACTAATCATCCAAATTCTCAATGGCTTCCAGTCTCCTAAGCCTGTAGTATATTTTTATTATTTCTTACACTTAAATCCACCGGGGCCTCACCCCTCCCTATCTCTGTAACCTCATCCAGCCCCGCAGCCCCTGCCAAAGACTCTGCTCCTCCACCTGTGGCCGCTTGTGCAGCCTGAGTCCATTTGCCCTGCTTTTGACAGCCGTGCCTTCAGCCATATCCACGCTCCAGGATTCCCACTCTATGCCACTCTATCTCCCTCTCCACCTTTCAGGTTTCAGCCGTGGTTCACTGGCAGCAGTCTCGCTTCTGAGTTAGAAGGTTATGAGTTCAGTCACAGAGACTTGAACACATAATTCAGGCTGACATTGCAGTGCATCACTGAGGGAGCACTGGACTGTCGCAGGTGTTCACTTTCTTAGGACAAGTTAAACGGAAAAACTATCTGCCCTCTCATGTAGATGTAAAAGATTCCACAGAAGTATTGGAAAAAGAACAGGGGAGTTATCCTGCTTTCCTGGATAATATTTATCCCTTAACCAACATTACTAATCCCTTGCTTCATGATTTTGTTATCTCTCCTAATATCTCCTTCTTTGGCCGGGGGTCCATTTTTGTCCGATTATACTTCAGTAAATCGCCTTAGGATATTAATCTATGTTAAATCCGCTGTATAAATACAAGTAGTTATTGTTATATTTTACCATCCTCCACTCTCTTCATCTCACCATTGGCGGCCATTCCTTCAGAGAACTAAATTCTACTTTCAAAAACCAACCTTATTCCCTCCGTCTGTCCATTTGCTTCTCCTCCTTTTACACCCTCCTAACACCCACTCTTTCACCAAGGTTTTTTCACCAGTCCTCCTGATATCTTCTTATTCCTTTAGTGCCCGTTTTTACCCACCCCTCCGTGAAGCCCCCTGGGAATGTTTATTACATTAAAGGCGGTCTGTGAATGCGAGTTGTTGTTAACTTTCATTGGACTGTGTTCATTAGTTGTCCACAGAATGAACAAATGTAATTTCTGGGCTGATATTTTTGTACCAGAAAAAGATTTATATAATAGACGGACTTGTTGAGATAAATTAACATTGGCCATTACTTGTGGACACTGTATTGTTCGAACAACATAACTCGGTTTATCTACAACCATCGCATTGCAATAGAGGGCATTCTAGTGCATAGATATCGCTGAAGGCAGGGCTGTCAAAAATGGGACAAATGTACTGCGGAGGCAGCCTTTAGGGAGTCGTCTATCTATAATGAGACCAGTTACAGTGACCAGGGTGAAGGTTTATTAGTTATTTGCCTTTTCTCTCTTTGGTAAAACCTGGTTTACTTCTGGCTCGGGCTGATAGGAACATATAAACATAGAAAACAGGAGCAGGAGTAGGGCCATTGGGCACTTCGAGCCTGCTCCGCCATTCAATATGATCATGGCTGATCCTCGATCTCAATACCATGTACCCGCTCTCTCCCCATACCCCTTGATGCCTTTTGTGTCTAGAAATCTATCTAGCTCCTTTAATATATTCAGTGACTTGGCCTCCACAGCCTTCTGTGGTAGAGAATTCTGCATGTTCACCAGCCTCTGAGTGAATAAATTTCTCCTCATCTCAGTCCTAAATGTCCTACCCCGTATCCTGAGACTGTGACCCCTCAGCCAGAGGAAACATCCTCCCTGCATTCAATCAGAACTTTATACGTTTCAATGAGATCCCCTCTCATTCTTCGAAACGCTAGTGAATACAGGCCTAGTTGACCCAATCTCTCCTCATGCAGCAGTAATGCCATCCCAGGAACCAGTCTGGTGAACATTCGCTGGACTGCCTCTATGGCAAGTATATCCTTTCTTAGGTAAGGGGACCAAAGCTGCACAGTATACTCCAGGTGTGGTTTCAACAAGGACGGGTAAAACTGCAGTAAGACATCCTCGCTCCTGTACTCAAATCCTCTTGCAATGAAGGCCAACATACCATTCGCCTTCCGAACTGCTTGCTGCACCTGCATGTTTGCTTTCAGTGACTGTTGTACAAGGACACCCATGTCCCTTTGTACATCAACATTTCCCCATTGATCATTATATAAATAATACTGTGCCTTTCTTTTTGCCACGTTATATTGCATCTGCCATGTATTTGCCCATTCATTCAACTTGCCTACATCGCCGTGAAGCCTCTTTGCATCCTCCTCACAACTCACAATCCCACCAAGTTTTGTGTCTTCAGAAAACTTGGAAATATTACATTTGGTTTCCTCATCCAAATCATTGATATATATTGTGAATAGTTGGGGCCTAAGCACTGATCCCTGGGGTATCCCACTAGTCACCGCCTGCCACCCCGAAAAAGACCCATTTATTCATACGTTCTGTTTCAAAAGACGATTTATTCCTACTCTTTTAATATGATGCAGCTTTATGAGTGACTCTCTTTGGTTAAAGCCCGTAGATCCAGAGTACAGTTTGCAGTTTTGACGGCCATTATAGAAACTGCACTCAACCCATAGAAAGCACAATGTTGATTATCTCGAACGAGGCAACGGAAGGGAAGCTGTATGAGGGAAGACGTGAAATTCCGGGATTTTTTCTGTGGAAATGGAGGAGAGGAAACTTAAATTTCAAATCATGAAGTTGTTTGATAGAGTAATAGAGAATTACTGTATCCTCTGGTTGTGAGGATCAGTGATAGAGTAATAGAGAATTACTGTATCCTCTGGTTGCGAGGATCAGTGATAGAATAATAGAGAATTACTGTATCCTCTGGTATGTGGATCAGTGATGGAATAATAGATAATTACTGTATCCTCTGATATGTGGATCAGTGATAGAGTAATAGGGAATTACTGTATCCTCTGGAATGAGAATCAGTGATAGAGTAATAGAGAATTCCTGTAACCTCTGGTATAAGGATCAGTGATAGAGTAATAGAGAATTACTGTATCCTCTGGTTGTGAGGATCAGTGATAGAGTAATAGAGAATTACTGTATCTTCTGGTTGTGAGGATCAGTGATCGAGTAATAGAGAATTACTGTATCCTCTGGTTGTGAGGATCAGTGATCGAGTAATAGAGAATTACTGTATCTTCTGGTTGTGAGTATCAGTGATAGAGTAATAGAGAATCACTGTATCCTCCAGTTGTGAGTATCAGTGATAGAGTAATAGAGAATTACTGTATCTTCTGGTTGTGAGGATCAGTGATAGAATAATAGAGAATTACTGAATCCTCTGGTTGTGAGGATCAGTGATATAGTAATAGAGAATTACTGTATCCTCTGGTTGTGAGGATCAGTGATCGAGTAATAGAGAATTACTTTATCCTCTGGTTGTTAGTATCAGTGACAAGAGGTCAAGAATTCCAGCTCATCATGAAAGAGTTTAATTTTAAATTCTTCATGCAGAGATTTTTTGGAGCATGGGATATTTTACCATCGGGATTGGAATAACCAGAAAAGGTACAATAACAATTTTTACCATTGTATCATTTAAGAGAAAATTGAATACATATTTGAAATTGATGAAGATAAAGGGCACTTGGGAGAAAGTTTGCCATTGCATACATTTTGAATTGCTTTAACCATGAACAGGCACTGACACGATGGGCCCCTGTTCTGTAATCCTCTAAGCTTCATGTTTCTCCTAGATTGTGATTTGTGACGTGCTTGAATGATCCTGGAGGCCGGTGTGCTGCCCCGTGTCTAACAATATGACGGTGTAACCCAGGGATGTAACAATAGTTCCCCCTTCTAATCTAAACTGGATAGTCATGTTCCTGCACTGCCCAATGTCTAACAATATGATCGTGTAATTCAAGGATGTAACAATAGTTCCCCTTATGATTGGAACTGGATATTCATGTTTCTGCACTGTCGAATATCTAACAATATGACAGTGTAAGCCAGGGTTTAATAATACTTCCCTCCTTATAATCTGAGCTGGACATTCATGTTTCTGCACTACCGAATACCTAACAACATGATAGTGTAGCCCATTAATGTAACAATAGTATCCCTTTATAATCTGAACAGGATATTCATGTTTCTGCACTCTCCAATATCTCACAATACTATAATGTAATCCACGAATGTAACAATAGTTCCGCTTTTAATCTGGCCTGAATATTCGTGTTTTTGCACTATCCAATATCTCACAACACGACAGTGTAACCCAGGGATGTAACAATAGTTCTCCCTCTATTCTGGCCTGAATATTCGTGTTTCTGCACTATCCAATATCTCACAACACGACCGTGTAACCCAGGGATGTAATTATAGTTCCCCCGTGTAATCTGAACTACATAATCATATTCTGCACTGTCCACTTTCTAACAATACGACAGTGTAACGCAAGGATGCATCAACAGATTCCTTTTTAAACTGAACTGTACATTCGTGTTTCTGGACTACCACATAACTAAAAATACCACAGTATAACCCAGGGATGTGACAGTAATTCCCCATATAATCTGAACTGGATATTCGTGTTCTGCACTGCCCAATATCTAACTGTGCGATAGTGTAACCCACGGATCTAACAGTAGTCACCCATTGGATTAAACGGACAGTGGCAGCGCGGATACAAAATTGACGAGGAGACAGAAAGCAGAGAGTAATGGTGAACGGTGTTTTTTCAGACTGGAGGGAAGTATACAGTGGTGTTCCCCAGGGGTCACTATTAGCACCACTGCTCTATATGATATATATTAATGTCCTGGACTTGGGTACAGAGGGTATCATTTCAAAGTTTGCAGATGAAACAAAACTCGCAAAAGTAGTAAATAATGTGGAGGATAGTAACAGTCTTCAGGAGGACATGGACAGACTGGTGAAATGGGAAATACATGGCAGATGAAATATAATCACAGAAGTGTAAAGTGATGCATTTTGGCAGGAAGAATGAGGAGAGGCGGCTCTTCTTTTCCCAGTGAATAGTGAGCCTCTGGAATGCGTTGCTGTCTCGTGTAGTGGGTGCTTACTCTCTGTCTGCCTTCTCCAGGGAACTGGACCGGTTTTTGGCTGGGGCAGAGGTCACAACATATAAAAGGTAAGAGGATTTACAGTTAGTGTACGTACGATTCATGTGATCTCCTGGACTGGTTTAGATCACTTGAGGGGATCGGGGATGAATTTTCCAGTGTATTCTATCCCTTCAAGGCACAGGATTTTTTTCAGGATCTTTGCCTCTCCCAGGAGATTACACGGCTGCGGGCGGGGTGAGGGGGAGTAAGTGTCAGTAATGATGCTCCAGCCATCGCGAGTGAGGGGCAGGCTTGATGGACGAGCTGGTCTTTAACTGCCCATCAAAATCCGTATGTTCGTCCACATGCCCGTCTCGTCAAGGTATTTTCAATGATGCGATCGTCCCACAAACCCACGCCTGGGGCATGTCCTGCGTCTGTCTTTAGTGAAACGAGACTCAATGTCTCTGTGTCTCACGTTATTCTCCTCTGAAGCTCAAGGACGCGAAATATTATTGCAGGCCTCTGCTATAATGTGCCTGAGAATTTCTAGTCCCGTCCAAACGTGCGCTTCGGGACTACGTGGCTATTGTCCACTTGGAGCACAAGAGGAGATGATTTTCAGCCCAGTAAATCATTGGCTGGTCTGAAGAGAGTGAACACTCAGTCCTTATACCCTTGGTTATAGGTCTATTGGATTCGGGGTTGTAGCTCAGTGGTATAACGCCTGCTTTGCGTGTATATATTCCTGGGTTGAATATCAAACACCTCCACCATTTATTTTCACCAGACTGTCCCACAGAAAGACGAATCGTGCTCTCAGAGGGAAGCGAGTTCCAACTTCTGAGACAAACATTCAATTGTCCCGGAGCAGGACTTCATCTCACGGTCCCCTCAGCAGCTCAGCTCAAAACAGCCGCCGACTGACCAGAATTCGAAAGGTAAAGTGTTTGGGGATAGAACCTGAGACCTCATACACGCGAAACATGCGGTCTATCACTGAGCTCCATCACCAGATAATAACGACCTCTAACCAAGTGTAAAAGGACTGAGTGCCTCACTTTCCCGAAGGAAACCTCGAGGATTTAATGTGCTGAAAAGCATTTCCTCTTTTCAGCTGCTTTGAGGTATGCGGACCTGATACTCGTATTTTAATTCCAGATTTTATTTAATTGATGTTAAATTCCCCAGCTGCCGTGGCGGGATTCGAATTCATGACGCCACATTATTAGTTCAGGTCTCCAGATTGCTCGTCCAGTAACCGAACCACTATTCTACCGTACCCGCTGGGTAAACAGAAGAAACCAGGTCTCGTCACTCAGAGAAATGAGAAAGGGAGCGTTGCGAAGAAAGTCTGGGGGAGAGGCGAGTCTCCTCGGGCTGTGTCGACCATCATTTCTGTTTCAGGTCGCTGTTCTTCCAACTGCTCGCTGGACATTGCACCGTCACACATTCCGATCAGTCGGTGGCTGTTTTGAACTGAGCTGCTGAGCAGTACGTGAGATGAAATCCTGCTCAGGGGCAATTTGATGCTTGTGGAGCCTCAGAGGTTGGAATTCGCGGCACACCAAAATCAAGATTCGCCTTTCTGTGGGTAATTCTGGTGAGAAAATAGCTTTGGAGATGCTGGGGACTGAACCCAGGACCTCATACATGCAAAGCACGCGCTCTACCACTGAGCTAAATCCCCAGATAGGAGCACATTCCAACGAAGAGCTGATCTCCTTCATTTTATGTGACCACAAAAGTTTTTTTTTGGGCTTCAATTCATCTCCTTTTCTGCTCCAAACAGACAATTAAACATGAAGTTTGCGGACCTGATATAATTGTGGGTGAACGGAAGAAACCAGACCTCAGCACTCAGAGCAATGAGAAAGGGGGCGTTGAGAAGAAAGGGTGGGAGAGGGGGAGAGTCTCCTTTGGATGTGCTGTCACCATCCTCCCGATTTCAGGGCACATTTTTCGAACGCTCCCGTTATCAGTCACTTTGCTTACGGTTGGACGGGACTAGAAATCCTCAGACACATTGTGGCAGAGGCCGGCAAGAATATTTCAATTCCCTGAGCTTCAGAGGAGGGTAAGGTGAGATACAGACAGCATTGAGGATAATTTCGCTGCAGACGGATGCAGGACTTGCCCCAGGTGTGGTTTTGTGTTTAACGATCACTTCACTGAAAACACCTTGACGGTCTGGGGCTACAGACGGACATGATGGTCAGGAAAAGACCAGTTGGTTCATCAATCCTGCCCCACATGCCTGGAGCATCGTGACCAGACACATCCTACCGACACCACCCGCCCCTCCCACCGGAAACATGTAATCTCCTGGGAGCGGCGACAAACTAGAAACAAATCCAGCGCCAATAAGGAGGGGAAATTCTGGGAAATTCCTCCCCGAATCTCTCAGGCGATCGAATCGAGTTCAGTGGATCACACTGACCATGTGTAGTTTAACTGTAAAACCACTCACCTTCCATGTGATGCGATCTCTGCCTCAGTCAAGAACTGGTCCAGATCCATCCAGAAGGCAAAGAGAGAGTCAGCACCCACCACACCAGCCGGCAATGCATTCCAGAGACTCAGTACTCTCTGGGAAATGAAGAACCGCCTCACATCCAGACTATTCCTACCTCTGTGTAGTCTGAACGCCTGTCCGCTGCTCCTCCCCGATCTGTGAAACTGGGAATAATCTATTTCTTCACTCAGAGGGTGGTGAACCTGTGGAATTCTCGACCACAGAAGGCTGTGGAGGCCAAGTCACTGAATATATTTAAGAACGACAGATTTCCACACACAGAAGGCATCAAAGAGTATGGAGAGAGAGCGGGAATGTGGTATTGAGAAAGAGGATCAGCCATGATCATATATCACGGCGGAGCAGGCTCGGAGGGCCCAATGGCCGACTCGTGATCCTATTTTCTCTGTTCTTATCACTGGGCCCGCTCTCCAGCCCCGGAATGGGAGCCATTTCAAAGGCGCGTGCGTGCTTCCATTGAATTTTATCGTGAACAGAGCGTTCGGTTTTTCTCGAGGTGAAGAAACCCTTTCCTGTCATTGTGTGTGAAGGTGAAGTGAGGACAAGAGGGTCTTTTCAAAATTCGAAACATAAAGCGTTTGGAGATACCGGGGATTGAACCCGGGACCTCATGCATGCAAAGCATGCGCTCTATCACTGAGCTACATCCCCACGGGCACAAGCCCTCCACTTTAGAGTAAAAGTGGACTTTCCGCTCTGTCTCTCCCGGACAATGCGATGCCCAGTCGTTCCACGTGCTCACCATGTTCAACCTCTGCTTCAGTTCACGGGGTTTCTGCTCCTCTTTACTTTGAACCTTCCAAAAAAAAAGTCAGCGGAATTTAAAAAAATACAATTGCCAATAGTCAGTGACGAGGCTGACATCCAACCTCTGAATCATAAAGTGAGATGGATGAATGACACAACGTCAAACAAGAGCTGGGACTGCTCGCTCGACATTGCACCGTCACACATTCCAGTCATGTCGGCGGCTGCTGTGAGCTGAGCTGCTGAGGGGACCGTGAGATGAATTCCTGCGACGGGACAATTGTGGAGCCTCAGAAGTTGGAACTTGCTGCGCTCAGAAAGCGCGATTCGCCTTTCCGTGCGTAATTCTGATGAAAAAAGATTTTTTGGAGATGCTGGGGATTGAACCCAGGACCTCATACATGCGAAGCATGCGCTCTACCACTGAGCTACATCCCCATATGCAATAAATAGCTAACCAAGGAAAGAAGAACTGACCGTTCTCATTTTCTGAGCCCGTCCAAGGTGGATCTGCCACGTGATAGATTATTTGCAGTTTCAAAGATTGGGGCGGAGCACGGGGCAGGCGTTTAGACGACACAGAGGTAAGAATAGGCTGGATGTTAGTCGGATCTTCATTTCCCAGAGAGTAGTGAGTCTCTGGAATGCATCAGCTCTTCTTTCCCTGGTTAGACTGATTTCTTGTGTGGGGATGTAGCTCAGTGGTAGAGCGCATGCTTCGCATGTATGAGGTCCTGGGTTCAATCCCCAGCATCTCCAAAAATATTTTTCATCAGAATTACGCACGGAAAGGCGAATCGCGCTTTCGAAGCGCAGCGAGTTACAACTTTTGAGGCTCCACAAGCATTAAATTGTCCCGGAGCAGGACTTCATCTCACGGTCCCCTCAGCAGCTCAGCTCATAGCAGCCGCCGACTGACTGGAATGTGTGACAGTGCAATGTCGAGCGAGCATTCCCAGCTCTTGTTTGACGCTGTGTCATTCATCCATCTCACTTTATGATTCAGAATTTGGATGTGAACCTCGTTACTGAGTAGTGGCAATTATATATATTTTTTATTTCCGCTGACATTGTTTTTGGAAAGTTCAAAGTAAAGAGGAGCAGAAACTCCGTGAACTGAAGCAGAGGTTGAACATTGTGAGCACGTGTGACGACTGGGCATCGCGTTGTCCGGGAGAGACAGAGCGGGAAGCCCACTTTTGTTATTCTAAATTTGAAGTAGTTGTGGGTAGGGGATGCAGCTCAGTGGAAGAGCGCATGCTTTGCATGTATGAGGTCCCGGGTTCAATCCCCGGCATCTCCAAACGCTTTATGTTTCGAATTTTGAAAAGACCCTCTTGTCCTCACCTCACCTTTACACACAAGGACAGGAAAGGGTTTCTTCACCTCGAGAAAAACCGAACGCTCTGCACACGATAAAATTCAATGGAAGCACGCACGCGCCTTTGAAATGGCTCCCATCCCGGGGCTGGAGAGCGAGCCCAGAAATAAAGCAGAGAAAATAGGATCACGAGTCGGCCATTGGGCCCTTCGAGCCTGCTCCGCCATTATATATGATCATGGCTGATCCTCTATCTCAATACCACATTTCCGCTCTCTCTCCATACGCTTTGTTGCCTTCTGTGTGTACAAATCTGTCTTTCTTAAATATATTCAGTGACTTGGCCTCCACAGTATCCTATGGTGGAGAATTCGACACGTTCACCACCCTCTGAGTGAAGAAATAGATTATTCCCTGTTTCACAGATCGGGGAGGAGCAGCGGACGGGCGTTCAGACTACACAGAGGTAGGAATAGTCTGGATGTTCGACGGTTCTTCTTTTCCCAGAGAGTACTGAGTCTCTGGAATGCAGTGCAGGCTGGTGTGGTGGGTGTTGACTCTCTCTTTGCCTTCTGGATGGATCTTGACCAGTTCTTGACTGAGGCAGAGATCGCATCATATAGAAGGTGAGTGGTTTTACAGTTAACCTACACATGGTCAGTGTGATCCACTGAACTCGATTCGATCGCCGGAGGGATTCGGGGAGGAATTTCCCAGAATTTCCCCTCCTTATTGGCGCTGGATTTGTTTCTAGTTTGTCGCCGCTCCCAGGAGATTACATGTTTCCGGTGGGAGGGGCGGGTGGTGTCGGTAGGAAGTGTCCAGTCACGATGCTCCAGGCATGTGGGGCAGGATTGATGAACCAACTGGTCTTTTCCTGACCATCATGTCCGTCTGTAGCCCCAGATCGTCAAGGTGTTTTCAGTGAAGTGATCTTTAAACACAAAACCACACCAGGGGCAAGTCCTGCATCCGTCTGTAGTGAAATTATACTCAATGCTGTCTGTGTCTCACCTTACCCTCCTCTGAAGCTCAGGGACTTGAAATATTCTTGCCGGCCTCTGCCACAATGTGTCTGAGGATTTCTAGTCCCGTCCAACCGTAAGCAAAGTGACTGACAACGGGAGCGTTCGAAAAATGTGCCCTGAAATCGGGAGGATTGTGACAGCACATCCAAAGGAGACTCTCCCCCTCTCCCACCCTATTCCTCCCTCTGTGTCGTCTGAACGCCTGTCCGCTGCTCCTCCCCGATCTGTGAAACTGGGAATAATCTATTTTTTAATCAGAGGGTGGTGAAGCTGTGGAATTCTGTCCCACAGAAGGCTGTGGAGGCCAAGTCACTGAATATACTTGAGAAGGCGATAGATGGATTTCCAGACACAGAAGGCATCAAGGGGTATTGAGAGAGAGCGGGAATCTGGGGTATTGAGATCGAGAATCAGCCATGATCATATCCAATGGCGGAGCTGGCTCGAAGGGCCGAATGTCCGACTCGTGATCCTATTTTCTCTTATTATTACTGGGCCCGCTCTCCAGCCCCGGGATGGGAGCCATTTCAAAAGCGCGTGCGTGCTTCCATTGAATTTTATCGTGTGCAGAGCGTTCGGTTTTTCTCGAGGTGAAGAAACCCTTTCCTGTCCTTGTGTGTGAAGGTGAGGTGAGGACAAGAGGGTCTTTTCAAAATTCGAAACATAAAGCGTTTGGAGATGCCGGGGATTGAACACGGGACCTCATACATGCAAAGCATGCGCTCTACCACTGAGCTACATCCCCTCAGGAAAAAACGCTTCAACTTTAGAATAAAAAAGTGGGCTTTCCGCTCTGTCTCTCCCGGACAACGAGAGGCCCAGTCCTCACACGTGCTCCAAATGTTCAACCTCTGCTTCAGTTCACGGGGTATCTGCTCCTCTTTACTTTGAACTTTCCAAAAAAAAGTCAGCGGAAATAAAAAAAATACAATTGCCAATAGTCAGTGACGAGGTTGACATCCAACCTCTGAATCATAAAGTGAGATGGATGAATGACACAGTGTCAAACAAGAGCTGGGACTGCTCGCTTGACATTGCCCTGTCACACATTCCAGTCAGTCGGCGGCGGCGATGAGCTGAGCTGCTGATGAGACCGTGAGATGAAGTCCTGCTCCGGGGCAATTTAATGCTTGTGGAGCCTCAGAAGTTGGAAGTCGCTGCGCTCAGAAAGCGCGATTCGCCTTTCCGTGCGTAATTCTGTTGAAACTTTTTTTGGAGATGCTGGGGATTGAACACTGGACCTTGCGCTCCACCACTGAGCGATATCCCCAGATGAAATGCTTTTTTAAACAGGGAAAGAAGAACTGATTGTTCTCATTTTATGAGACCATCCAAGGTGGGTATGCCAGGTGGTAGATTATTTCCAGTTTCAAAGAAGTGGAAGTGTCCGGGGGTATGCTTCTGACAGGCAACATGTCAGAGTCCATGAGGAAAGGCATCATCATCCTCATCTACAAGCGGAAGGGCGAGAGGGAAGAAATCAGAAATTAGGCACCCGTTTCCATGCTAAATGTTGACTACAAGATTCTGTCTGAGGTCCTCCCAACCGGCTCTGCTCTGGAGCTGCTGATCCACCCGGATCATACCTGTACTGTACCTGGCAGGAAGATGCCTGATAGCCTGGCACTACTCAGAGATACGATCGCCTCCGTGCAGGATGCGGGGTGAACACCTGGCTCATCAGCCTGGACCAGCAGAAGGACTTCGACTGAATATCCCACATGTACATGATGGACGTGCTCTTTAAAATGTAGTTTGAGGAGGCAATCTGCGATTGGATCCGACCGCTCTACACAGAAATCTATAGCGCAGTGCTAATCAATGGTTGGGAGTCCGAGAGCTTTCCATTCACATCTGGAGTCAGGCAGGGCTGTTTCTCTCTGTGGTCTTGTTTGTGTGTTGTATCGATCCGTTCTCTGCATCCATCAGGAAGGTCGCAGGCATGGTGGGGGTGATGGGGTTGGTGACGATCCCAGGCAGTGGAGGCTCTCAGGTTAAAGGTTTCCGCTACATGGACGACGTCACCGTCATCTGCTCTGATCAGCGGTCGGTTCACAGACTGATGGGCATCTGCGACCGTTTCGAGCTGCCCTCGGGGTCCAGAGTGAACCGAAATAAAAGCGAGGCCATGTTATTTGGCAAGTGGAGGCCAAGTCCTTTGTCCCCTTCACTGTTAGGTTCGACTATATGAAGGTGCTGGGCATGTGGTTCGGGGGGTCCCTGGCCTGCACCATGAAACGGGGAGAGCGGGTCGCCAAGTCCAAACAGAAGCTTGTTATGTAGGTGGGGCTCTCCCTCTCCATAACCGGCAGGGACCTGGTGATAAGATGTGAGGTACTCGCAGTTTTGCTCCACGTGGCCAGGGTCTGGCCCATACCCCGCTGATCCGCCGTCACAGTCACCCGAGCTATCTTGCACTTTGTCTCGAGGTCCAAGGCAGAACTTGTCCGCAGGGACACCACGTCCAAGACCCCAGACAAAGGGGGGAAGACTGTCCCCAAAACTACTCTGATGCTGATTGCCACCTTTGTGTGTGGCTGCCTGGGGATATGTGTAGAGCCCCATTTGTTGTCAGAAGCTGAAAACAAAATATTGCACCAAGAAAACGGCGGCTTTTGTTATCGGGGTGGTGAGTGGGCTGAGCTGTTTACTATACATTCCCTGGTACTTTGTAATTGGCCCGGAATATATAATGGACAATGTACCTCGGGGTTGTGTCTTTAAACCGACCTTATTCACTTCACCCGCATGGGCAGCGATTGACTTGTTTAATCTTGTGTTAATGCCTTGTCTCCCATTCATTCTGATTTTGCTGTTCAATGTTCTCACCGCCAGGCACATTTTAGCGGCGAATGGAGTCCGCAGGGGACTCCGGGGCCGCAGCAATGGAGAGAATCACAAGGATCCAGAGATGGAGAACCGAAGTAAATCCATCATTTTACTCTTCAGTATATCAGGCAGTTTTATATTGTTATGGAGCACACTCGTTTTCTTTGTTATCTCTCTGCATATAACAAACGCCCAGTACTATACGGCCAGTGACATTGAGTCAGCCGGATTCATGCTTCAACTTCTCAGTTCCTGCACCAACACGTGTATTTATGCTGTGACCCAGACTAAATTCAGAGTGGAGCTGATAAACGGGGTGAAATACCCACTGAATCTAATTGTTACATTCGTTAAATCATAGAAACGTCTCAAGACTTTTTATCCGACATTAAATAAAGATTCAATTGGATTAGATTTTCCGGTTTGGCGGTGGTGCAAGACGGGCGGTAGCTGATCGGCCGCCTGTTATTCACTACGCCTGATTTTACTATCCATTGAAATCAATGAGTTCACTCAAGTAACTGATATCAATCCAACACTTTAAATAAATTTGGAAATACCAGACAGGAACTTTACTTTACCCGACAAATGCGGTGTTGTGAAATGATACAAGATGTGATTCTAACATGAAATGGTTTGCTGTTATTAATCTGGAAATAATATGATTTCAATATTAAATGTTTAATCCTGAAATGAATGAAATCAAATCCTCCTTTTCGTTTGATGATTATTTCCCATCACACACACTGCCCGGTGGGATGGACTGAGGGTGAGCTGTCAGGGTCAGACAGCGTCCTGTTCATTGGGACATTTGTTTTGACCAGAACAGAATAATAATGGACCAACACCCGGACCGTTACTAACTGGTAAAATATTAATGTAATTTCAAACTCCAGTGGAGAGTTCCGGAGATCGTTTCCTCTCTGAGCTGCTGTTCAGCAATGTTTACTCACTGCAGGGAGTTTAATGGGACATGAGGCTGGGCCTGGTTACACAGATCTATAAGGAAACCTCCTGATACATTTCTGAGATGATCAGGGGGCGGGAGATTTCTCACGGCCGCAGCAGGCCAAGGGAAAGCTCTCCTGCTCCTCCTTGCCCCACAAAATATAAGTTACAAATAAACTTCTCAGTGTTCTGGATCACTCAATGCCAATCGAAAGGGCGGCTCCTCCTCCCATTTGTCACCAACATTAAATGGTGTCCCGTGTACGTCATAAATATCCGATTTACATATTACACGTGGCCTGACCGGAAACAGGTGGGTGTTGCTCCGGCCGCTCTTCTTTGGACTCTACCCACCATGGCAGAGGCAGGAACGCCAGCGTTAAATGGGCGGTAAGTGACCTGACACCATTTGCAAGCCTTATCCACCCAACTTCCGTCAGGTGGGGATATCTAGAATCGGCCACAACTTTCCTGATCTATGCAATGGTTCAAACTTCGAAGCCCACAAACTCGTCCATTGTCTCAAACTGCATCAGTTCGCAAAACGTAGAGGGAAATTCTCACCATTGCTGAGGGCTGAACTGGTCGAGCGGATCACCCGCCCCTTACAGAACCGGCTCGATTTTAATTTCTGCTCCATCATTTTACGGCCCAAGCAGTGAAGGTGAAATTATCCCCTACGTCTCTGACCCCAAGTTTTGACAGGTTTGTGGAAGACATTAGACAGTGTTTGCCAAACACGAACATGAATGTGGGCGAATGGGTCCGTGTATTCGGGTAAAAGGTGATAACCCCCCCTCCACAGAGACAGGACCCCTATACCATGGAGTCGGAGAGGGGTTCACCCCTCAACAGCTGTGGCTCACACAAAGGCTCTATTGGGAAATGTCACTGTGTAAGGCCATTTCACTTTGTATTGTACATCATGTCTTCGAAAATATGTATTGTGTATTGAATTGTAAAAATGGAATCCGTAGTGCGTACGATCCGTATTGTATTGTTTTGAATTGTAACTGTGATATTTACATTGAACTGTGTGTATCTATAAAAATTTTATGAAATAAAATATATTTTGAAATACAAAAAAAAGTTCCAGTCTCACCGTCTCTGTTTTCAGTGGACAGTAAAGAGAGTAAATACTAAAGATGTGGGGAGTAATAGAAAGAGTATCTATAGGGACTGTAGAGCAGCAAAGGGGTTTGGTGTCCAGGTACACCAAACAATAAAGGTCTGTTATTATTGGATGGTGAAGAGTGGAAAGCTAGCGCACCATGTACCAAAAATAACATTGAAGATCCCAATTTCTAGGCTGTCATATCCCAAGGAATGGAAATATATGCTGATAGGGTTAGATGAAGAAGGGTGACAGGAGGCTCATGCAGAGCACAAACCCCGGCATGGACCTTCTGTACATTCTGTATAATTCTATTGCTGGCACCAAGTGAGAAATAGGAGAATTTTCTTAATGGTGAGAAATTGGGGACTGTGGAGAAGCAAAGAGGCTTCGGTGTCTAGGTACAGCAATCACTAAAAACTAGTGCACATGTACCAAAATTAATTTTAAATTTCGAGGCTGTCATTTCCCAAGGTATCACTATCAGGTACTTCGCCAACTCTCTGGAATTTGCTGATACAATCAGGCCCCACTGCCTCCCTCGCTGGTCCATTCCATCCATCCAGCACCATCTGCATTAAAAAAGGTACATTCTAACATTCTGCTCATCCTATGCCCCAGGGAGAGAAGACGAATAGTGGCGGGAGGACCCAGACCATCAGCCTTATGTGAGTTTAGACATTTCTGTTTTAAATTCAGATTATTGTATATGCAGGTTTTTTTTTCCTTTTTTGGGACAATTCTAATTTTATTTCATTCTTGCACATTTTGCATTTTGAACAAATTCTCCAAAACCTGTGCGCAGTGAGTGCTGAATCCGGGCCCTTTGATTGACAGCTCTCTCCTCCCCCCGACTCCTGGGCTGACACCTTCCACCACGTGACACTCTGAAGCGTCACCCACCTTTGCGCGCTGACGTCACGAGGCACATGTGCCGCTCGGGCCAGAGGGATGCCGCGCATGCGCCGCGCGGTTCCTGTGCCGCGTTCCCTCAGCAACAGGCCGGCGCCGGGAAGATGATGGCGGGCGGGCGGTGCTGTGGGCGGGGGCGAGGCCGACAGAGGGAGGGCCCGCACCCGGGAGTGGCCTGAGAGGGGAGGGTGGGGTGACGGGGGGAGTTACTCGGGGCCTCCTGCGGGCCCCGTGAATCTCCACTCTGGCAGCGCCCGGTGTCGAGCTGGGCTCGGGGGGGAGTCACTCTCCCGCCTCCCAGTCAAACGGGCCGTGGGTCGGAGCCCAAAAGTGAGCGAGAATCAAACAGCACAGAGAGAGGCCGCTCGGCCCATCGCGCCTGTGCCCGCCCTGTGAAAGAGGCCGCTCGGCCCATCGCGCCTGTGCCGGCTCTGTGAAAGAGGCCGCTCGGCCCATCGCGCCTGTGCCGGCTCTGTGAAAGAGGCCGCTCGGCCCATCGCACCTGTGCCGGCCCTGTGAAAGAGCGATCCCATTAGTCCCACTCCCCCCCGCTCTTTCCCCACAGTCCCGCAAATTTCCCCCCTTCAAGGATTGACCCGATTCCCTTTTGAAAGTTATTATTGAATCTGCTCCCACCGCCCTTTCAGGCAGTGAATTCCAGATCAGAACAACTCGCTGCCTAAAAACATTCTCCTCATCTCCCTCTGGCTCTTTTCCCAATTCCCTTCAATCTGTGTCCTCTGGTTACCGATCCTCCCGCCAGTGGCAACAGTTACAAGGGAGGGAAGTGGTCTTTAAGACCGTCCGTGTTCTGTTGTAAGATCTCACTGTGTGTCTTGTTCCAGCCGTTCCCATTTTTACCTGTGACCTGACTGGCGGATTCTGCGAACTCGACTGCTGCTGTGACCCTGACTGTTCCCCCGCGGACATCAATGTCTTCACCACCTGTCTGCCGGGCAGTGAACCATACGTTTCTGTTCGTGTGTTCGTACAATGGCTCCCGGTCCGACATTTTAAGATCCTCATCCTCGTGTTCAAAACTTTCCATGGTCCTCGCCCGCTCCCTATCTCTGTAACCTCCTCCAACAGATTTAATCTCCTCCGACAACCCCATGTCACTCCACCCTATCATGGATTCTACCCCACCCATTTATCTCCTCCCACAGCCCATGTACACTCTACGCACAGTCATTGCTGGGACACTCAGTCCTGTTATACACACAGTCAGTGCTGGGACACTCAGTCCTGTTATACACACTGTCAGTGCTGGGACACTCAGTCCTGTTATACACACAGTCAGTGCTGGTACACTCAGTCCTGTTATACACACAGTCAGTGCTGGTACACTCAGTCCTGTCATACACACAGTCAGTGCTGGTACACTCAGTCCTGTTATACACACAGTCAGTGCTGGTACACTCAGTCCTGTTATACACACAGTCAGTGCTGGTACACTCAGTCCTGTTATACACACAGTCAGTGCTGGTACACTCAGTCCTGTTATACACACAGTCAGTGCATGGACACCCAGTCCTGTCATACACACAGTCAGTGCTGGGACATTCAGTCCTGTCATACACACAGTCAGTGCTGGGACAATCAGTCCTGTCAGACTTGGATGTCTTGTATATCCATCTTTTAAAAGGTATAGGAACTCAGTTCTAAGATGGATTCGACTCACTTCATAATAATCCTCAATCAGCTTGTCTTATCATCAAGATGTCAAGCACTGGACACACTGTCTTCAAAGGAAAGCTGATTTATTTGACTCTTGTACAGAATACAGTAAAAATGGGTTATTAACATCAGAAACAAACCCCAACTGTCAGAATGAACATGGTTCAGTCCTGGATGTGATTAACATCAGCAATAACAGCAGAATCCAACCCCTGTAATCACATGTGAACTCGCTGGTGAATCAGCAGGTGGGATGATTGAGTGAATCCATTCCCACACACAGAGCAGGTGAACGGCCTCTCCCCAGTGTGATTACGTTCGTGTCTCAGCAGATTCCACTTTCTTTTAAAGCTCTTCTCACAGACAGAACATTTCAGGGGTCTCTTATCAGTGTGAACAAGTTGATGTTCAATGAGGCTGGATAACTGAATGAATCCTTTCCCACACACGGAGCAGGTGAACGGCCTCTCCCCAGTGTGAATGCGTTGGTGTGTCAGCAGATCCTTTTTTCTTTTAAAGCTCTTCTCACAGTCGGAACATTTAAAAAGTCTCTTATCAGTGTGAACAAGTTGGTGTTCAATCAGGTTGGATGAGTGAGTGAATCCCTTCCCACACAGGGAGCAGGTGAACGGCCTCTCCCCAGTGTGAACTCGCTGGTGACTCAACAGGTGGGATGATCGAGTGAATCCCTTCCCACACACGGAGCAGGTAAACGGCCTCTCCCCAGTGTGAACTCGCTGGTGTCTCAGCAGGTCGGACGAATGAGTGAAACTTTTCCCACACTCAGTGCAGGTGAACGGACCCTCTCCAGCGTGAATTTGCTGGTGTCTCAGCAGATCCCTTATTCTTTTAAAGCTCTTCTCACAGTCAGAACATTTAAAGGGTCTCTTATCAGTGTGAACAAGTTGTTGTTCAATGAGGTTGGATGACTGAGTGAATCCCTTCCCACACGCAGAGCAGGTGAACGGCCTCTCCCCAGTGTGAACTCGCTGGTGTTTCAGCAGATCCCTTGTTCTTTTAAAGCTCTTCTCACAGTCAGAACATTTAAAGGGTCTCTTATCAGTGTGAACAAGTTGGTGTTCAATGAGGCCGGATGACAGAGTGAAACCCGTCCCACACACAGAGCAGGTGAACGGCCTCTCCCCAGTGTGAACTCGCTGGTGTATCAGCAGATGGGATGACTGAGTGAATCTCTTCCCACACTCAGTGCAGATGAACGGCCTCTCCCCAGTGTGAGTCCGTTGGTGTGTCAGTAGATCCTTTTTACTTTTAAAGCTCTTTTCACATTCAGAACATTTGAAAGGTCTCTGATCAGTATGAACAAGTTGATGTGCCAGAAGATTGGATGAATGAATGAATCCTTTCTCACACACGGAGCAGGTGAACGGCCTCTCCCCAGTGTGACTGCGTCGATGAGTTTCCAGCCGGGACGGGGAACTGAATCCCTTCCCACAGTCCCCACATTTCCACGGTTTCTCCGTGCTGCGGGTGTCCTCGAGTCTCTCCAGGTTGGACGATTAGTTGAAGCCTCGTCCACACACAGAACACGTGTTTGGTTTCTCCCCGCTGTGAATGGTCTGATGTGTTTTCAGGCTGTGCAACTGGTTAAAGCTCTTTCCACAGTCAGTACACTGGAACACTCTCACTCGGGTGTATGTGTCTCGGTGATTTTCCAGTTACACTGATGTTTGAAATATTTTCCCACAGACAGAACAGACAAACATTTCTCCTTCTATATTCAAAGGCCGATGATCTTCAGGTGCTGGTGAATTGAGTGACTGTCAGGTCTCCATGTGATATTTGGTTTGAGTTTCTCATCTTCAAATCCTCCCCTTGTAATACCCTGTAAAAGGAGTTTACAAAAGTCTTCACTGTGAATACAGGGAATACAGGATAGAAATTCAGAGCAGGGAATTCCAGTTTCTATGGAACATTCTTCCCATTCATTCTCCCAGACTGTAAATCCCCGGCCCACACACTCACCCTCCTCCCTCTGCTGAAATCCAAACCCATCGCACCACCTCCAACATCTTTCCTTCTATTTCAGTTTTCTTTCTTCCATGAAGGTGTTGACTCTGACTGGGTTCAGTTCTGCACTCACTGGTTCCACTCCCTCTCCTCCCCTGAAGGTGTTGACTCTGGCAGGGTTCAGTTCTACACTCACTGGTTCGTCTCCCTCTCCTCCCCTGAAGGTGCTGACTCTGGTTAGGTTGAGTTCTACACTCACTGGTTCCCCTCACTCTCCTCCCCTGAAGGTGCTGACTCTGGTTAGGTTCAGTTCCACAATCACTTGATCCCCTCCCTCTCCTACCCTGAAGGTGCTGTCTCTGGCTAGGTATTTATGCTCTCGTCCTCTTTTCAACACAGTGTCCCTCCCTATAGCTGCCTGTAAGCTGTCCATCTGTAATAGCTCCCACTTTTGGTGATGTCCGCTACCTGACCAGCCACCATTTCTCCTTTATTTACAGACACTCCCTGATCAATCACCATTTATGCTTAATTTATAGACGCTCCCTGACCAGTCACCGTTTCTCCTTCATTTATAGACACTCCCTGACCAGTCACCATTTCTGCTACATTTGTGGACACTCCATGACGTGGCATCATTTATCCTTCATTTACAGACACTCCCTGACCCGTAACCATTTCTTCTTCATTTACAGACACTCCCTGACCAGTCATCATTTCTCCTTCATTTTTGGCACTGCCTGACCAGTCATCATTTCTCCTTCATTTATAGGCACTGCCTGATCGGTCACCTCCTCTCTCCTCATCTCCCTCCAGATGTCCGTTCAATCTGAACAAGGCCCTTGCCATCCACAATCTTATTGCGGATGGTTGCATTTCGGAACATAGGAACAAGAGTCGGCCATTCAGCCCCACGATCCTGTTCCGTCCTTCAATTAGGTCATGGCTGATCTGTATCTTAACTCCATCTACCCGCCTAGATACCTTAACCCTTAATATCCTTGCCAAACAAAAATCTATCAATCTCAGTTTTGAAATTATCAATTCACCCCCAGCCTCAACAGCTTTCAGGGGGAGAGAGTTCCAGATTTCCACTACCCTTTGTGTGAAGAATTGTTTCCTGAATTCACCCCTGAACGGCCCAGCTCTAATTTTAAAGGTGATTTCCCTTTGTTCTGGACTCCCCCACTGGAGGGAATAGTTTCTCTCTATCTACCCTATAAAATCCTTTAATCTTCTTAAACACCTCAATTAGATCACACCTTAATCTTGTAAATTCAAGACAATACAAGCATAGTCTATGCAATCTGTCCTCATAATTTACAAAAATCATCACTGTAAGTACTGGTTAGAAATTCACAACAGACAGTTCTAGTTTCTCTGGAACATTCTTTCCGCTCTCGTCCCACCTAAGCTGTAAATCCCCCGTCCCACACACTCTCTCTCCTTGCCCCTATTCAGCTGTAAATCCCCCGTCCCACACATTCTCCCTCCTTGCCCATATTAAGCACGGACTGCAGCGGTTCAAGAGGGCGGCTCACCACCACCTTCTCAAGGGCAATTAGGGATGGGCAATAAATGCCGGCCTCGCCAGCGACGCCCACATCCCATGAACGAATAAAAAAAATCCCCGTCCCACACACTCTCCCTCCTTGACACGTCCTCGCTGTTTGAAATCCAGATTCATCGCAGGCTCTATTTTTTTCTCCCTTTCTCTCTTGAAGGTGCTGCGTGATGCTGGGGTTCGGCCCCAGTCACTGTTTGCCCTCCAGTACCCGGCCAAGTGGTACTTCTGCACCTGTGGGCCTACACAGCGAGCTGCCGGCATTTCGACCATGGGGAGCAGCGCAGCCGCCGTCCTTGGCTGATTCTGTCTGACAAAGCTGAGGCCAACGTTAGCACATCAACAACAACCTGCATTTACATTGCGCCTTTAACGTAGTAAAACGTTCCCAGGCACTTCACAAGAGCGTAATCAGAAAAACAATTGACTTTGAGCCAAAGAAGGAGACATTAGGACTGAGCTTGGTCAAAGAGCTCAGGGCCTCGGCAAATGAAGGCAGAGCCGCCAATGGTGGAGCGAAGGAATTTGGGGATGAACAAGATGCCAGAATTGGAAGAACGCAGAGTTCTCGGAGGCGACATGGAAAGAGGGAAATGAATGACATTTAAACACTTGATCCACTGAGCACTGAAGTGTCTGAAACTAATAATAGGAACTCCAGGTAAACAAAAAATACTGACAAATATTAAAACTGCTTTCTTGACAAAAGAAATCTCGACTGAGCTTTTAAAGATAAATTATTAACAGGCGTTCACACCAACTCACCTGACTCGCCGACCCAGGTTCCACCCCTCAAGCACCGCGATTGGTGCAGAAGACACTGCTCCCGGGGCCCTCCGGCCTGGGCTCTCTTCCTGTTGGTTCTCGGGGAAATTAATCACCACTCGCCAACATTACGCTGCCGGGTGAAATTGAGGGGCTCAGAGGAAGAAAATAAAAGGAGGCCTTCAATCTGAGTCGGGAAATTAGAGAAACATGATTCAGTTCATAAACGTAGCTATTTAAAATCAAATCAAATGAAAAGCTGCAATTATTATTGACGTGTCTTTGGCTCTCTGCTTCAAATGCACTTCTTTCGGTTCACGATATCATTTACACATCGAGCTGATTTTAAAGTTCCTCTAGACCCATCCTTTGTTTCTTTATTTGGCCCATTACCACCCTCATTCCTTTGCACCATTATTCCTTTTATCATTACACATCGTGCTGTCTTTAAAGCTCCTCTAGACCCATCTTTTTTTTCTTTATTTGACCCATTAACACCCTCATTCCTTTGCACCATTATTCCTTTTATCATTACACATCGTGCTGTCTTTAAAGCTCCTCTAGACCCATCTTATTTTTCTTTACTTGCCCCATTAACACCCTCATTCCTTTGCACCATTATCCCTTTTGTCGCTTTATCACTCCTGCACCCTATCACAGAACTTCCCTTTCGTTCTTCCCCTGCCCGGGCCTTTTGCCTGGCTCTGGACCTGCTTTAAAAACTATTAAATCTTTAAATTATTCCAGTTCTCACAAAACCT